>NC_052504.1:44739494-44944359 GCF_014356525.2 Nilaparvata lugens | reverse complement strand
ACTTATTGGAGATTGAGAGTTCCGAATGATCTCATTTTATTCAGAATTTCATATTCTAGACAAATCTATACATACATCTATCTTATATATATATATATGTGGGTCTATATAAGTGTAGGTCTGGTAACTCCACCTGTCAGTACGCTACTGACCCCGACCCATACCCGACTGTAGCTAGTCCGCGTTGTAGCAATACTTCACAATTATAGGAAACCTAGAGGGTGGAATAGGACATGCTAATAATATATATATATATATTATATTATATATATATATTATATATATATATTATATATATATTATTAGCATGTCCTATTCCACCCTCTAGGTTTCCTAATAATTGCGAAGTATTGCTACAACGCAGACTAGCTACAGTCGGGTTGGGTCGGGGTCAGTAGCCGTACTGACAGGTGGAGTTACCAGACTCTCCACTCTATAGTATGAAAACTAAGCAAGGAAAATTTACCATAAATGATAATAATCCCTTACAAGGATAAAAATTAATCGAGAAAACTTTTCTCAAAGGAACAGGGATTTTCCCACAAGAATAAAAATTAATTGAGAAAAACTATTCTTAAAAAGGACAGGGATTTCCCTACAAGAATAAAAACTCAATGGAGAAAAATTACTTTTTAAGCTAAAGGCCACCTTACTACAGAGAAGGAAAAATATACGGACTACCAGTCCTGACAAACAATTACCTGAATGACGTGGATACTGATACGGAGAATAGCGAACCGATTCCCACTTCCGGTATTATAAGTTAAAAACGTCGTGAAGCGACAGAGTTGAGACTTATAAATTAAGTACTCAAAAATAACCCGCTATAAGAGCCTAGCTAAATTCCCACTCAACTATTTGTAGCACAAACTTGAGATCCCTTACAGGTTTCAAAACCAAGGATAACTCGTTCACCCCAGTGATACAAATTTAGGAAAATAACCAACAAGAAAGATAATCCCCCAGGAGAATCCACCTTCAAATACAGTCGGCAATTCGACATACAATATTCCATTCACTAAAATACAGAATGGAATATTAACCCTCTAGTACACCACTATTAGGAGCGCCGCTCGGAACGCAGCCGTACACCAACCCGTTCACCGAACAACTGCTTCTCTCCCAGGTCTTCTTGAAGCTGCACCGGGTTGCTGAAATTAGGAGGCCGGGGGAAAAGAGCTTCCTGACCCATGAGAGTCTGAAAAGACGATCACGCCACTGGTCATGTGACAGGGTTTGACTCAGCTGCTACTGATGTTAAGGGTGCAGCTAATGATGACAATGATACTAATTACTACACTAAATCAGGCCGGTAAACAATATTTCTATTCCAGAATTTCATGAAGAGTGATACCAACCCGACTCGGTAGCCGCTTATCGTTTGATGATATGGCTGCTGCTGATCATAGGGATTGGCGACGATGGTGATAATGCATATACACAACTACAAATCTAACAAAATATATCCGGCAGTCGATCCTATTCTTATTCTAAAACAGAATAAATTCGCTAATTTACACTAGACGACAGCTCTCTATCCATCACAAAAATTCACTTTGTGACACCCCACTCCTACTAAGGAAGGGGGGGGGGGTTGGCGATGTGAAGAAAATACAGCATCCGAGGTACCGGTTGACTCCGTGTTGAACCCATGATCACACACCTGAAGTACAGCACTCAAGAAAACAAGAAGGAAGTGAAAGAGAGAAGATAACAGTACGAATAAAGAGAGAGATGAAAGAAGAATGTGAAGCTGAAAAGAAGAATAATTAGTGCAGTAGGTCAGGCTTCTCGAAGCCACAAGATAAGCATGGCCTAACGCTGAAAAAGAAACAACCTGTTGCTCCAACTATTGTAACAGCAATTAGCCATAGACTTCGTCGCTCGTTATCTCCCGATAACACGATAACGACAGCCCCTAGCCGACAGCAACACAGGTATGGAGTAATCTGAAAAGAAAGGAAAAGTAAAACGGCGCAGCACCTGTGAAGAATGAAAAGAAAACGGAGAAAAAGATGAAAAGAGAACCATTCACCCCTCATACGGGACGCATTACAGATCTACTTAATCAATACAGTACTGTTTCTACACTCGTGCACCTTGAAACGCACATTCGGCAACCCGCTCCACACATCAGCAATACCACCTATTTCTTTCGCTCTTCTCCATCGGCTCCTGTACTGTTGACAGCTGGAATACAATGAATTGTTATCAAGATCACTCACCCCTGATCTCCTTATCGCGGATCGGGTTTTCAATTCTCCTTTCCCACTAAATTCGCTACCGCTACGGCGATTTCCAATTGAATGAGTTACACTACAACCTGAGTTAACTCTATTCAACTCGCCCTCCTCTCTCTGAGAAAATCGTGACAGTACATCCCGTACCACAACCTTGTCCTGCCTATTCTTAATATTAAAGCATTCCCCTGCTTCTCTATATTTTTAGGACAGCTATAAAGTTCAATAGATCAACTCTTTTATGGAGTTTTACTTTTTTCCGATTACAGGAGCTTCTTCAGAGATAGGTGGAAACTTTTCAAGTTTTCTTACAGGGGATTTATCTACCTTCTCCATCCCTGAGACAACTGATAATTTTCCCTCAACATCCCTACTCCTCAAGCGAATACCATGAGGCTGTAACTCTATTACAGCTCTCATATCACGGAGATTTTTCAATCCTAAAACCATTCGCGAGTTTATATTAGATGTGATAGATACCTTCCAATTATAATTTTTCCCACAAACGATAACCGGTAATATGGGCTCCCCCTCTACTCCAAGACGGTTAGCTACTTCAGAAGAGATAAATGTTTATCTGTCGTCGTATCAATTGAAGCATTAAGATCCATTCCACCTACTCCCACATGGACATAAATCCCATCTCCATCACTCTCACTCTCCCGTCTCTCGCTAGCTACTGTAGCAACTTTTGAGATACAAGACTTAGACATCTCTTCACCTTTGAGCTACCTGTTACTCCGCTATCAACTATACTAGGCTCCCACTCTACAATTCTATCACGCATTTGAATATTCATATTATGATGCTTCATAAATGACATACCAAATGACACATCGTGGGAAAGCCCCTCTACAACTACCGGTTGAATGAAACTAAAATATTTTCTACTTTTAAATTAGTTATAATTTTTGTGGAAAAATTATTATACTTCCCATTGGATAATATTCATGGTGACTACAATTTTCTTTTCTAACACACCCTACTTGCTCTAATACTTTAAGAGCTTTTCCACTAATACAGGATACCTCTACTCCCATATCTAACAGTGCAATAAATTTTTGCCCTGCAATTTCTACATCAATAAAAATGCGCTCATCCCCCAACTTTGACCTCGTACTAAAACACGTGATGACTTCACTACAGCAATTCTGATTTCTTATTGGTTTGTGAGACACATTTACAATAATCAAAAAATTCTTTACACTTTTGACAACTAGAAATTTCGGGACAATTCGACTTCCAATGCCCTATCCTATTACAATTCCAACACTTAGGCTCTTGTATTTCTCCTACCCTATTTTCTCGCGTTTTCGGTGCGGCTTTAGACTGAAAATCACTCCGTTTTTGTTCTTCACTTTTCGTGTTTTTCAGAGATAACCTCCGTTTTTCTCTTCAGCACGAATCGCCTCATACTCTCTGGTTACATCTAACAACTCATCTACATTTTAACCCCTACACTACGAACATATAATTTATACCTTGGTAATAAATTCAAATACAATCTTTGGAACATCATATCCCCCTCATAACTACCTAACCGTCTCATCAAGGTAAGCAAGGTTTCGGCATACTCATCAGCCGGTTCGCCCTCCCTCTGCTTCCTTGCAATGATCTGACTCTCAAGGTCGTACTATAAGAATGAGGATAATAACGGAGTTTAAATGCCTCTACAAAATCAGCCCACGTCCTCCACTGGGAGCGATGATTCCGCATCCAAAGTAGGGCCCCTCCCTCCATCAGCTCCGGCAGGGCTATAAGAGATTGCTCCCCAGAGATCCCATATGCGCCCTGGAGTTCCACGAGCCTCTCGATGAAACTGGGAGCATCCGATACACCATCAAAATGTAAATTCCAACTTCTTACCTTGTCGCAGACTTCTCCCTGACTATACGTGCCTGAAGAGCGGGACAGTGCCGGCTCTGTACTGGTTGAGAGGCAGCAGCGGTCCGGGATCGAAGGTGCTCGACCATCCTCCTCCTCAGCTCCTTCACAGTCCCCGCTGCCGACAGGCCGAGACTCTCTAGGTAGCCGACCGCTTCCTCCTTATTCAGCCGATACACCCACGACACTCTGGGGTCGGCTTCGCGTTCCGCGAGGTCCTCCCGGCGGACCGCCTGTACGACTTCATCATCTGATAAGTAGTCTCTTCTCCGTGTACACTCATCACGGATTGGGATTCACCTAAACCCTCTTCGCGATTTTCTTGGGTGCCAGACGTCTTAGCCCCACGTTCGGAGACATCAGTTTTATTAGCATGTCCTATTCCACCCTCTAGGTTTCCTAATAATTGCGAAGTATTGCTACAACGCGGACTAGCTACAGTCGTGTATGGGTCGGGGTCAGTAGCCGTACTGACAGGTGGAGTTACCGGACCTACACTTCTCCCTCTATCCTGATTCTTACCCTCTGCTTCTTTCGCGAGATTTTTACTTTCAGGGGAAGAGTGTTTGCCCGTGCCATTGCTGGCCGATTCGGCCCTCGGCCTTTTGAATACAGGGTGGGTGTTAAGGGGGATTAAGATAACCCTATACAAGGAGACGGATCTGACTATCAGATCCCTACCAATAATTCTATTTATAAAGGTAGTACGCAATCTGAACCAACTGTGAATTGACGGCGAGCAAGCTGTACCTGCAAGCCCGGGATGTGGTTTTTCTATGGGGTTTAAGGTGAGGGCTATGGAGTAACGGTATGGCGGAACTATGGAGTTGTTAGTGGTATTTAAGATATCGTCAAATAGAGCACGATATAGGGTGTAAGTTATAGAGAATAGGGTGCAGGGTATGAGGTATACGGTACAGGGTACAGGGAAAAGAGAATCATAATAAGATTATTATACTCTACAGCAAATAAATATCTGCTCAATAGTCCGCAATCTGAGAATTGCGCTCTAGCTCTCAGCAAGCTGGACCTGCTAGCTAAATACAGTATATAAATTTCAATTATATGATTACAAAGTTTGGAGGATGAGGTTTCGGGTGTCGGATTTCTGAATTGCGAGCCTGCAGCTGCGAAAGGATTTTCAGCAATTCTGAAACTGCTAAAAGGATTTCCATGCTAATCTGATGACTGCGCGCCGGTTATTAAGGGCCAGTCTGTGACTGCCCTTAAGGGTATGGGAATCACTCTCAATCGTCCGAAACGCTTTTAAATCAATAGTCAGTATGTCGACTATTATGAGAGGATAGAAAAGATTTTTCACAGACACAGTCTGTAGAATAATATCGGGAAGACAACAGTCTGTCGTTGTCAGGGTAGGAAAGGATTTTTCCAGGATTTTCCACAAGGAAAATATCGAGTCAGAGACTCCTAATTCAGGAAAAGATTTCAATAGACTTTTCCAAGTAATTGCCAGTCTAAGGACTACCAAAAGATCGATCTCCAATTTGCAACTGAGATCACGGGAAAATTCGTGAATTTTCCACAGGTAAAGCCAGCAAATATATTTGCTATTAAAGAAGACAGGTTTCTAAGAATTTTAGAAAGGATTCGAACTAGGACGATCTCGAATCTGGAACTGAGATCAGGAAGGATTTTAACACAGGAAGAATTAAGAGAAAGAAAGAGAAAGGATGCCGCAGTCTAGAAACTTCGGCGAGGAAGTCCTCAAGCTGTACCTGAGAGCTAGAAGGATTTTAGAATAGGGAAAGTGAAGAGAAAGAAAGAGAATGGACGTCGCAGTCTAGAAACTTCGACAAGGATGAACTCAAGCTGCACCTGAGTTCTCTAGGAAAAGGATTGGACTTTTCCTACTTGGAATACAGCAAGTCAGAAACTGCTAAGCGAATTTAAAATACAGGGCCACTCTATAGTATGAAAACTAAGCAAGGAAAATTTACCATAAATGATAATAATCCCTCTACAAGGATAAAAATTAATCGAGAAAACTTTTCTCAAAAGGAACAGGGATTTTCCCACAAGAATAAAAATTAATTGAGAAAAACTATTCTTAAAAAGGACAGGGATTTCCCTACAAGAATAAAAACTCAATGGAGAAAAATTACTTTTTAAGCTAAAGGCCACCTTACTACAGAGAAGGAAAAATATACGGACTACCAGTCCTGACAAACAATTACCTGAAATGACGTGGATACTGATACGGAGAATAGCGAACCAATTCCCACTTCCCGTATTATAAGTTAAAAACGTCGTGAAGTGACAGAGTTGAGACTTATAAATTAAGTACTCAAAAATAACCCGCTATAAGAGCCTAGCTAAATTTCCCACTCAACTATTTGTAGCACAAACTTGAGATCCCTTACAGGTTTCAAAACCAAGGATAACTCGTTCACCCCCAGTGATACAAATTTAGGAAAAATAACCAACAAGAAAGATAATCCCCCAGGAGAATCCACCTTCAAATACAGTCGGCAATTCGACATACAATATTCCATTCACTAAAATACAGAATGGAATATTAACCCTCTAGTACACCACTATTAGGAGCGCCGCTCGGAACGCAGCCGTACACCAACCCGTTCACCGAACAACTGCTTCTCTCCCAGGTCTTCTTGAAGCTGCACCGGGTCGCTGAAAATTAGGAGGCCGGGGGAAAAGAGCTTCCTGACCAATGAGAGTCTGAAAAGACGATCACGCCACTGGTCATGTGACAGGGTTTGACTCAGCTGCTACTGATGTTAAGGGTGCAGCTAATGATGACAATGATACTAATTACTACACTAAATCAGGCCGGTAAACAATATTTCTATTCCAGAAATTTCATGAAGAGCGATACCAACCCGACTCGGTAGCCGCTTATCGTTTTGATGATACGGCTGCTGCTGATTCATAGGGATTGGCGACGATGGTGATAATGCATATACACAACTACAAATCTAACAAAATATATCCGGCAGTCGATCCTATTCTTATTCTAAAACAGAATAAATTCACTAATTTTACACTAGACGACGGCTCTCTATCCGTCACAAAAATTCACTTTGTGACACCATATATAGAAGACACTTTAAAGTTGTAATATAAATTAAAACAGGAGACACGATATAAATAGATTGAAAACACTTGAAAACTTACATTAGAAATGGGGGGAAATTTTCGGAGACTGAGTCTCCTTTCTCAACCGAGAAGACTGCCTCTGAGTCTCCGAATATTTCTTCCCATTTCTAATGTAAGTTTTTAAGTGTTTTCAATCTATTTATATTGTGTATCCTGTTTAATTTATATATATATATATATATATATAATATATATAAAAAGAAGAGATGGTGTCTGTCTTCCTGTCTGTTTGTCTGTGAGCTCATTACACTTAAAATACTTGACTGATTGAGCTGTAATTCTTCACAAAGATGGCCTGTATACTGACAAGTGTCATAGGCCTATTTTCATTCTGAAAATCCTTTACAGTTAAGCCCTATGATCCTTCAAAGTTCATATGCTTTTTTCTTGAAGGAAGTTTCCATTATTTGGTTTTAAACAAATCAGATGTCATAATCATTACAAAATATATTTCATTACATCTATTATTCATTAGATAAAGATGCACTATTAAATATATAGGTTAGGTGTTTTGGTTTAGCCTAGGTACTTATAAGTTTGGTGTTGAGGTTTTTTCAAGTGGGTACCTATGTAATTGTTTTCAATTTACGTGAAATAGTAAGATATTGAATGAACTCAACACAGTAAAAAGATGTAGATGCAGTGACCACTAATCATGTCGTATACTTCCTTCATTTTAACTGACCGGTGATGATGTTTACAAGAATTTAAAAGGGGTAAGTGAACATGTAAAGTAAAGCAAATAATTATGTATTCTATGTGCTTCATTCACTGTAAACATGATTGTATTTGAATTATTGTATTATTAATTTCACTAATGTAGTTATTCTAGATAAATTTGATTTTTATTAACAATAACATAACCTAAAAATGTACTACAGAACTTATAGAGGCGAGCTAGACCTTGGGATTTTCAGGAAATCTAAAAAAAATGGTATGTAGCCTGCCTTTTCACTGTAATGTTTACAGTCAGGAACAAAGAAAATGTTTGTTTGCTTCGAACCATTTTCATTATTTGAGATCGAAATCAGACTGTATACATTGTGAAGTTGTGCTCCTTGGAGGGTTATCTCTTATGATAAAGCCCCACGTTATGAAGCTATAATTGTGTAAGGTGGTAAATTTCCAATCCTTTACAGATGATACAATGTTCTTGATATTTATAAGAGCAGTCGCTAAATTCCCTCTTTTGTGAATAAATTCACAAAAAATTAAGGCCGTCCAGCTCGCAAAATTACTGGGTTCAAACCTCAGCTCTAGCTCAGTGGTACATACCTGAATTTTCTTAATATAATTAGTCACCATAAGGATCAATGACCTGTGATTAATAGTTCTCACCGCTGCTTCTATGAAGTTCTTGAAGAATACCAGTGAGGAAATTAAAAGGATAAAATAAATTCTATGATTTGTATGCTGACATAAAACACAAAATATTCCCATAAAACAGTGTATATAAAATATTCGATATATCTATAATTTTTCTTAAATAAATTCTTTCTAAAATCTGAATAATTATCACAAGATTTGCTAATATTCACAATAGCGAGCTTTAAAAATTTATAAACATTTTGTAAGCTTTTTTCTGATTGGT
The DNA here is from genome assembly GCF_014356525.2 of Nilaparvata lugens. NCBI lineage: Eukaryota > Metazoa > Arthropoda > Insecta > Hemiptera > Delphacidae > Nilaparvata > Nilaparvata lugens. Next base: position 44,935,509 of record NC_052504.1, on the reverse strand, counting down.
CTTCGATTTAATAAACTCAATACAATTGGTCGCCTTGGAATCAGGGCTCCTCAACTTTATAATAGAAAAAATTGATAAAAAGTTTTTATACAAATATATGGAGTGTTTATCTTGAATTAATTTCATAAATAAATCGTAACATACGATTTTAATAGATCTGTGGTAAGAAGCCATAACTTGATATGTCGACTTTTTCTCGAAAATGAGTTATCAACACCACTGTGTTCGTCTCAGCGAGATCTACAAGATGGTAAAATCAGATATGTAAAACTCCTTCTAATAGCTCTGTAATAGACCAAGCCCAAACCTGATATGTTAGTTTTTGCAAAAGTACACTTTGTCACAACTTGATATGTATGTCATGTCAGCTCCTGTTTCTGAACGTCAACTCAATATTCAGAGATTTATAAGTTGGAAAACCTGACATGTCAGTATATCCACTTTCAACATCTTTCAAAAGATCATAATAGCCATATTCCATAAGATGACAAAACTCAATATGTTGAAAATCAAGTTTTGACATAACACGAATTCTGTCCATAGAACATATTTGAAAAGATGCCAAAATATGGTATGTCACAAATGTCACGAATGTAGCATATTATAAGAGGTTAATATCAATGTATAATCTCACAATACGTGATTGTTCTTCTGATGAGTCTTCAGAGTGCTACATGTGGAGCGAACTTCAGGGAGGCAGAGGCTCTGAGCAAATTGGATCCTGCATTTTGAAAAAGATTGAAGAACTTCCCAACAGCATTGAACATCTGATCACATATTCTGAAACATGTGGTGGTCAGAACCGAAATATCAATATAGCTGTAATGTTCATGTATGCAATATCTCAAAAAGATAATCTCCAAGTTGTTGATCAGAAGTTTCTTTTGCCCGGTCACACACGTCTTGAATGTGACAGTGACCATGCTAGGATTGAACGATCAAAAAAGCACTTGAATCCATGTGGTAAATCAATGAATGATACAGAAAAGTTAAGGATCATGGTACCCCGTGACTGGTGTCAATTTGTGAGATCCCTCAGTGGTAAAAAAAGATTCAAGGTGATTGAAATGTGTTACAATGATTTCAAGGAATTCTCTGCACTTCTGAAGGATGTTTTGGTAAATCGAACCACAGACACGGACAAGAACCCAGTCAACTGGCTGAACATAAGATGGTTGAGATACACAAAAGAGTTTGGTATTGTCTACTTCAAGTATGATCTCAACCCTTGCTCACCATTTCGGAAACTCAACTTCATCGAGACAGAAAAGGCCGAAGGATTGTAACATCGAATCTACAAGTTCCAAACTCGTATTCCAGGTTACAAGGAATAAATAAAAGAAGAAGAAGGATCTGTTATCTATGTTGAACCTGATTGATAAGGACTGTCACAGTTCTATAAAAACCTCCCAACTAGTGCACAAGCATTGGAGTTTGATGAGCTGGGTGATGATGATGCCTCTGAAGATGAAGAAAAATAAGAATACCTTAGTAATGACAATAGAGGTCACAAAAAACAATGCTATTCTCAAAACTGACATGAAATACAAAAAATATTTACATCAGCCTTGAAAATAGCATTTTTTTGGAACCTCTAAAAAATTAAAATCTAATATCATTCTTTGCATATTTGTTGAAACATTAATATAATATCGAAATAAGTTAATGTAAGCTTATCATTCATTGCATGGAACCTGTAGATTCAATGGAAGAATCCTTCGGCCTTTTCTGTTACTGATTTTTAGTAAGACTCTCAAAACTGACATGATTAAAAATATTCTTTTAATATGACTTTTGTACATCTTATAAAGGAATGTCAATACAAAAAATATGCAATGAATATGCAAGTTCTTTAAAAATAGTTATTTACACTGCAGATCACAAAATAATAATGTTGTCTACTCATAACAGTCATTTTTAGTGAGACTCTCAAAACTGACATGATTGAAAATATTTTTTTTAATTAATTTGACTTATGCACATAGCACATTTTATTAAGAAATGTCAATACAAGAAATATGCATATTATCCATAAATGAAAACATATTGTATTATCTTCCATCTATTTTCCCTACTTTCATAGAAGATGGCAAAATATGTTATGTTAATAAATTGAAAATAATTTATTCCAAGCATTATTTTTTATCCTATCCACTTGATATCATAAATCCATATCATAAGCTACAACAAGAGCATTCATATTACAGATTTTGTTCAAATTTGGATTTGATATGGTGGTTACAACTTCAAATAGCTCTCCTGTAAAATTAATAAAAGTCAACATATCAAGTTATGGCTTCTAACCACAGAGATAATACATTTAGTTTTTTATATGAGTTTTGTATACTCTTGGTTTTTCGTGCTTTTTTAGATTATAATAAATATTTATACAGAAATAATAGTTGTCCGTATTTCTACACATTAACCTTCCTAGTATATATATATATATTTCCTTTGTGAGTAAATTATATAATTCAACCTGTTATACTGGTGATCGAATGATCAGCTGATTCGCTCAGTATTGATCCCAATAATTATCGATTTATTCAAGATCAACTGATTCTTTTCAAAAATGTAAACAAATAATTCTAACCTCAACGTACATGCAAACTTTTATTTTTTATAATCTGCCAATAATAAGTAAGCCGCTTTATAATTTTTTAATCTTGCCAATGGATTCCCATAGTTGTAGAATCACAATTATACATGTTTTCTTATCGTTTTTGATAATACTATTACTCCTAATCGCTAATAATATTCGATTTAAGTTGATTGATCCTTTGACTAGGTCTAACTTTCTTTTCCATTTTATAATTCTATTAAAATTCATTGGTTCATTTCAAAATATTTGATGGTACTAGAGTACCACATGACAACATTTTCAAATAAACATTTCTAATGTGAAACAGCAGACTGTAAAACTTCCAGCATATGCTGTGAAAGTAAACTTATATTAAAAACAAAATAATAATTAAAAATTTCAGGTAAGAATTCATGTGGCACTTTAACTTTCTCTTCAACTAGGCTCACCATAGCAGCCTATACATCCATAGTACTATGCACCACTTCGTGAGACTTTCTGCTTTGGCTGTCCCAAAAAAAATTATTCGATCTGAATAAATACTGGAAATTGATGATTTGAGTGTGTAGAACTTAAAAAAAATATTCTCAACTCTTAGAAATCTATTATTTCATTGATATACTCGTAAATGTAAGGTGATGTTTTAGACCCATAAGAATAACATGCTCTCTCTCTCCATAGCAACGGTTTGTTTAGAGACTAAAATGGCGTTGTAGCAACGGCTTAGGTCACACTTACATCGCCCATTAGGGATGGGTATCGAAAGACAAAACATCGATGTTTTGAACATCGATGTTTTTTTCATCCTAACATCGATAAGTGAAAAACATCGAACAGTAAACATCGATGTTTTTGAACATCGATGTTTTTAACATTGTTTATCGCCCTACGTTTTTATGGATGATACTATTAGTCCAGTCAATATAGACATAAAAAAGGGGGTGTGCTTGCAATTTATATTGTAGTTCTGATTTTTTAATACATTATTTGGGTACATAAGAGAAGTCCAGAACCAATTTCTTCATGCAAGATATCCTTGTGCTAGATACAGGATACCCAAAAACCTCGTATTTTCAGCTCATTTTCCAGTTTTCAGCTATTTCTGCCAAAAATCTCCCAGATTATATAATTCTGAAAAAAATGAGATCACTCTGAACTCTCTATCTCCAATGAGTACTTTGTTATGATTTTTCAAAAATGAGTAAAATTTGAAGAAAAAATCGATTCTGATGAATTTTAGTTTCAAACTAAAGAATCAACAATATCTTCCGATTGTAAACAATTTAGATTATATTTCAAAATCCCTCTAGGCGTATTTTTGTGCTATACAATCTGAGATCAGGTAGAGCGAACTATGTCAAATAGATTTCCAGGTACACCTGACAACAATGCTCCTTGTATTGTGGAAAACACCTAAATTTTCAGCTTCAACCATCAACACCATCTACTTTGTCCTCACATTGATATTTCGCACATTGACATAAGTTCATTGGTAATAATCACCCGTTAGATGCACTTTATTTCAGTATTTCCTAGTAGAGGCACGCTTAAGGATACCTCAAGGATCAAAATTTCAAACACTTATAATTTACTTCTGACACAATGCTCAGTACTACACTTCATTCTTCTCGGCTAGCCAAGGCGGTTCAAAATCATGCATCAACAGTCAAATTCGGTCAAAAAATAGAAAATTTATTGTTGACTGTAGGTACTTATTCATATTCAATACATAAGAAATGGCCAATTTCTATATTCAAAGCTATGTATCTCGGTAACCCCTTATTATAAAAATTATTACATGATCTTGAAATGTACAATAGAACTTTCTATTCCATCTGCTGTAAACAATTCATGAAAAAATATGTTTGTAAAGTGAGATTTGATTGTTGAAAAAAATCCGGAAATTGTAGATAGTTTTCTCATATTAACGGTTTTGGCAGTTCTATGATAGCGAAAAGTGATTGAAGATGGATTTTAGGCAACTGAGCTCGTAGAGGATTAATTTATCTACAATTTGTAATCAATCATAAGTTTCTATGATGTATCAGACTCGTTTCAGAAACTCTTGATCAACAGTAAAATTACGAAAAAAATGTAAAAACTGAAATCGCCATTTTTAAAATCTTAACTTCCAAATTGTTTTGGAATCGAAAGTATTATTTATTGGAGTGGGTAGAGGGGGACAATTTTCACATTCTCACTAGATTTGGAAATTTTATCAGAAGTATTTCACAAGACATGCAACTTTGAATATAGAAATTGGTCATTTTCTGTGTATTGGAATATGGGCTAAAGTACATTCAACAATAAATTTTCCATTTTTCGACCAAATTTGACTTATTATTTTGAACCGCCGTGACGAACCGAGAAGGATGAAGTGTAGTACGATGAAATCTGAGCATTGTGTCAAAAGTTATGTGTTTGAAATTTTGATCCTTGAGGTGTCCTTAAGCATGCCTCCCCACTACGAAATACTGAAATGAAGTGTATCTTATGGGTGATTCTCATAGAACATAATCTCAAGAACTTATGTCGTTGTGCGAAATATCAATGTGAGGACAATGTAGTTGGTGATGATGCTTGAAGCTGAAAATTAGGTGTTTTTCACAATACAAGGAGCATTGTTGTCAGGTGTACCTGGAATATGAGATAGATCGCTACACCTGCTTGATCTCAGATTGTAGAGCACAAAAAGAGCTTCTAAATTGACTACAATTTTATCTGGAGCTATTGTTCCAATATTTCAACAGTTACTAACTGGAATCACAGCAATTTTGGACTTGTGGTATTCAAGTAACAGTCTTTCGAATAATTGAAGTCAGGTTGTGACTAGAAAGATACATCAACTCTAGTTCACAAGATGTGTCATCTTCATGGTTTAGTCTGAGACCTCTCGGGATATCCTTGAGGATTCGGTCTTGAAATTTCACCCTAAGCTAATTTTAGCAATCATTGATACTCATATCGTATTCATTCAATACCTGATAGATTTTTTAGAAAATGAAAATGGATTAAGTTTCTTTATATGGATATCTGCACTCCTCACAATACGAGAACCTCTTTTCCAGAGCTAGATTAATTAGTGTTGAACACATGTTGAGGAAATAATTGTAGTAAGAAAAAACTCTTTCTTCCTAAGAAACGAAGAGTCCGACCTCTTATTCAATTCTAAATAACTAACTATCTAACCTTTACACGGGCCACAGAAGTAATGTAAATCTTCAAGAGTATCCAACAGTCTCACATAAAAATACAGAGAGCCTGATTGAAAAATAAAAATAGCAATGTGCCGGAAATCAAAACTTATGCGAGATCTTTCACAAGAGTGATCTATATTCACAAAAAACACTAAACAGAATACTACACTAAATATGATAGAGATAATGATTGTAATTCTGTTACTATTGCTCATTGCTCTCAAGATAATCCTCTTCAAACAGAAAAAAAATAACTTGTATCAAATTAAAAAATTAGAATTGTTTTTACTTTTCAGTTGGGAAAAACATCGGATGACCGATGTCTAGGTAAAACCATCGATTAGTGAAAAACATCGAACAGTAAACATCGATGTTAAAAACATCGATGTTTGATGTTGAAACATCGATGTTTTTAAACATCGATGTATCGATACCCATCCCTAACAAATATCGACTATCGAATGAACCTGCTATTGACATCTGTGGAATTTAGTCTTAGAAAAGAGTGGACTGTATAAATAGGAGAGAATAAATCAAATTCTGAAATAAGAGAAACAAATGTGTCTTGATTGATTTGACACGTGACTGAAACTCCACATGAGTGCAAGAACCGTTGTGCATTCAAAAAACCTGTGCACTGGAATGAATGCAAAACAGTTTTAGGCAACTCAGTATTAAAACTAATCATCAACATGTAAGCCAAGGTGAAATGCCAAATGATAAAGTAGGTTAGTAAAATACAAAACTTTAATCAGCATTAAAGAATGTCAAAACACATGAACAAGAGATAAAATTGAATACATGAAGTAAATTTGAAAACGGTATTAATGCTTCTAGTAAGAACAGAGTAAATAAAAAACAGTAATCTGAATGCAAGAACTGATAACAATTTGAGATAGTAATAATTTGAAATAATATGAATTTTAATTATTAATGAGTGACATTAAAAAGTTATGAATATAACAGCAATGCACATAGAAAATAATCTATCTGGTTATCAAAATGGAATAATGTAATGGCTACTAAACAAACGTTTATAGAATACCAGAGTCTATAATAAATAGTCTTTAGTTTAAACCTACAATTGTCATCTCTAGTAACAAACAACACCTAGGAAATTTGAGATGTAAATATATTGAATTGCAAAGCTTCAACATTTGAACTGGTTCAATACTAACAATGAAAACAGGTAGGTTGAAATTAACCATAAGGTTATATGAATAACAGTAGCCTATACTGAAATAGCCTAATTGCAAAATGCAGAAACTAAGCTTTAGCAATAATCAAAGAATAATAAAAAGGAATCAGAAGGATTGATAATTGCAATGTTCACAGAACATTCACGAATTGAATACAAAGCACTGACAAACAAGTCTCAAGAGCAGTTTGACTGATCAAATAACTCAAAGATAAAGTGAGGTTGAATATGAACAACCATGAATTCCTAACCTGAAAGATGAAAACAATAGATTAGGGCAGTATAAAAATATAAAGTAGATGATACAAAAATACTTAGCTGTGGAACATAAATGCAAGAGCCATGGTCCCGGTTTGGTCTAGGGCCTTCAAGGACAGCGTGAGCTTCCAATAGCTCGAATAGGCCAAAGTCAAGGTCCCGGTTTGGTCTAGGGCCTTCAAAGCAGCATGAGCTTCCAATAGCTCAAATGGACACATCAGGAGAGAAAAAATTCCAACTTGTTTGAAATGCCAATGAAACAGCAGCCAGTTGTAGAGGAAGAGTTTTTAATCAATGTTTCGAAGGATATATTTCCTGAGTCTTGGAAATATTCAGTTGCAATAATTGTAAAATGCAATTCACAATTGAGAGTCACATAAATTAGTGATATTGGCAATATATCACAATAAATATCAATAGAATGAATGATGGGTAGACTTTCAGTCCCACAATGCAAATAAAGAAATACTAAACAAGGTTAGCACTCGATGTAAGACAAGAGTCTGCAATATGTAAAACAAATTTTAACTTGTAGACAGACGCGGTGACGCACACAAGCAGCCATTTTGAGAATGCCGTAATGGAAATAAAATATGTAAAATTGAAACAAGTGTTCAAGTCTTGAAAAACTAAAAATAGCTCCACAGAACCAGTTGAGAATATCCAACAATTGAAATAAACAAACAGGGTGAGGTGAAAACTATTTTCACGAAAGATGAGAGTTCAAGTTGTAACTTACATATATTGAGTTAGGTGCACACACACACAGAGTTTCCGAACACGTTGACAAATTAAAATTGAAATAACAAATGAACCAATTGTCCAAATTACAAGGTTGATGGCTCCAAAGAACCAAAAAAATGTCTCCAACAAATAAAACAAGTAAAACAGGGCGAGGTGAAACTATTTCCACGAATAAAGTAGAAATAAATGGAGACACACACGAAGTTGCTGGTAGACAGACAAATGATGAAAAGGTGAAGACAGGAAATGGATAGCAAGAAGGTGCTACCTTGATCAAGAAATCACCAATAAAATTGATCTTTTAAAAAGATGCAAAAAATATCCGGAAGCTGAACAAAAAATTGACAAATACAATAATAAATGACAAAGGCTTTAGAACATATCCAAAAACTAGAACAAAGATAAATAAAATATGCAACGAGAATGCACAGTATCAGGATGGCAGTGGACCACTAGCGCTCCAGCTGCAAAGAAACAAACTAATGACTACTGCGCAGAGAAACATGACAATACAAAATCAAAAAATCAATAAAAGAGATTGTTCGAAGATGGAGAATAGTTTTAACATAAAGTGGGCCCCGTTGGGAAATTCAAAGAATTGCCCCAAGAAAGAAAAAAGAATATGTTAAAACTTATTCACCGTCTTCTTGATCTTCAACGATAGGTAAAGGTGCAATACTGGAAATTGCACGCTTGAAAATTCCAGACTCAGTAAGCACCATCACAACTCGTACCTTCCCATCCGCACCAGGAAAAACCTCAGTGATGCGCCCCTATTTCCAAACAGTGGGTGGAGCACCAGGATCCTTCAACAATACCAAAATTCCAACAGCAATGTTGTCACTTGAAGACGTCCACTTGTGTTTTTGCTGCAAAGTGACTAGATATTATTGTGACCACCTCTCCCACAACTGCCTATTCAAATCTGTTATGATTTGCCAGCATGCAAGGTGATTCACATGCTTTGTTGGTTGTGATTTCACAGGAAGTGCATTTATAGGCCTACCAATCAAGAAATGTCCTGGTGACAAATACGCTAGATCATGAGGGTCTTCAGATAATGGGGTAATGGGTCTAGAATTGAGGATAGCTTCAATTTGAGCACTAAGAGTATGTAATTCTTCAAAGTTGAGAACTTGCTTCAAAGTAACAATCTTGAAAATGCTTTTGAAACTTCTGATTGAACGCTCCCAAAGACCACCAAAGTGAGGTGTGCAAGGTGGAATGAAGTTCCACTGAATTCTCCAAGACTTCTGTAACAAATGTTGATTCCGTGAATCATCCAAAAAATTGTAGAGCTCTTGAAGTTCACCACTGGCTCCAGTGAAAGCAGAACCATTGTCAGAATAAATGGTGTTGGGCATGCCACGAATTGACATGAACCTAGTTAATGTGGCGAGAAAGGCTTTAGTTGACAACTCAGTGACAACCTCCAAATGCACAGTGCGTGTCGCCATACAGACAAATAATGCAATATAAGCTTTGCTGAAAGATCTAGACTTAGGACTGCCAAGCCTTAAGTTGAAAGGTCCCATATAATAATCAATGCCTACATTTAAGAAAGGTGCACTAATATTCACATGAATGGCTGGCAATTGCCCCATAAGCTGAACAGCTTTATTTTGTGAAAAACAAAAACATTTTATACAAGTGCGCAAGATGCCTTTGACTACACTCCTGGTAGATGGAATCCAGAAACGCTGGCGAAGAGAAACCATGGTGGCCTGGACTCCAGCATGGCACAAACGTTGATGGGTGCTTAGGATTAAAGCCTTTGTGAATTTGTGCTTACCAGGTAATACAATTTGATGCTGAACATCAAATGGTACATCAGCATGCATTAATCTGCATCCTACTCTAAGCAGACCATCTTGATGGATAAATGGTGAGAGAGAATGGATCTTACTCCACACATCCAGCTCCTCTTTTGCACGTAGACGCTGCAACTCTGATCCGAAAAATTCTTCCTGAACACTTTTAAGTATATGGAATTCAGCGTCTTGAATTTCTGTAACTGACAATTCGCCTACATGATGCTCCCTAGTACCCTTAACATTGTGAATGAAACGCAAACAAAAGGCAAGAACATGAATCATTTTGATAGAGCTAGAAATACGAGTGAACAAAATTGAAAATACAGAATTTTTAACGTTACTAACTAATACAAGACTGGAAAAAGTATTGACCACTTTCAATCCAGGTTGTTCTTCAAAACGTTTTTCCAAGAAACTAAAACGCTTTTTTGCCTGAAATTCAGATTGCCCCAAAGTGGAAAAATTGTCCTTACGTGGAAGTGATACCATGAATCGTCCATCTTCCATACGACAAGTATTTTCGGAATAATGCCTTTCAACTTTAGCTCCTTCAGTAGTAGGTCGAACTACTTCTGGCAATTCCTCAATTTTCCAAAATTTTTCAATTTGACTTGAGATCTCACACTTTGAGATGAAATTTGGGTATACATTGTTGGAACTAATAACTGGATGAAGTAACTTTAATGCTCCAAAAATAACCCAACCTAGCAGGGTGTTTTGGATAATGGGTGACCAGGACCTACAAAAATTTGTCCATTGGTCATAACCGCAGCAAAGACAGATGCACTCAATAGAAGATCAACTCCCTTAGAGTGGAAGAAATTAGGATCAGCCAATCTGATTCCTCCTGGAATATTGAAATTAGAATAATCTAAATCAAAAGGTGGAATGATCAATGTGATTTTGTTCACTACAATAAACTCCTCAGTACTTGACCAACCTTTGTCTGTAGAACTGACAGTGACAGAATTTACAACTGAAGTCACACTAGGACTACCTGACACAGTATGAATTACCTTCTCCTTACTTAATGATGGAAGTGCTTAATGAGCAGACAAACTTTCAGAAATCAAACATGAGTCACTACCAGAGTCCAATAGGGCACGACACACAACAGGTTGATTATTTACATCAAAGACAATGACTTCTGCTGTAGGCATAATTGCAATAGCAGATTTCAAGACAGTATTCTCAGGTATCTTACAACTAGAATTAACTAAAACATGATTATTAAAAACATCACCCACAGGTGTTGATAGTGACTGTGAATGCTGTACTCTGCCAGCAGGATTCACACCATTGACTGCTTGGGAGACCTCTACAGAGCGCTTCCCAGATGCTTGATGATTGAATTCCCCAATGGAATTCAACAATGCTGACGAATTGGCCATAGAAGCCTTTGAACTATGAGCAAGTTCAGATTTGGGCTGCATAGAACAGGATTGAATGCTATTTGATAGGACGTTCTTACTATTTTCCTTGTTGAAGTGTGTAACGTAAGTAGGATAAAAAGGCAGGTTCTGGGACACAAGTGTCCCAGAACCCACCTTTATCTCAAGGTCATCCAGGCACCTCAAGGTCATCCAGGTCAACCACACCCACCCTCAAGGTCATCCAGGTCAACCACACCCACCCTCAAGGTCATCCAGGTCAACCACACCCACCCTCAAGGTCATCCAGGTCAACCAAACCTCACCTCAAGGTTATCCACGTCATCCAAACCTAACCTCAAGGCCATCCAGGTCAACCACACATAACCCCAAGGCCATCTAGGTCAACCACACCTAACCTCAAAACCTGAAAAAAAAATTCACACTTGGACTATTGTATCTATTGCATATAAAAAGATTAATAGAAGTATTGAGTTCCTAGGAAATTGATATAGATAATTTGCATCGCATATCCTGTTTCAATTTTGATAAGAGGAAAAAAAAATTTCCCTACTGATCTTAAACTGCCCCGCCGTCGCCCGGCTGCCAGCAATCGCCCTGTCAGTCGCCCCACCAGTCGCCCGCCACTGCCAGTCGCCCCACCGGTCGCCCCACCGGTCGCCCGGCCGCTGCCAGTCGCCCCACCGGTCGCCCCACCGTTTGCCCGCCACCGTCGCCCAGCCGCCGCCGTCGCCCCACCACCGGTCGCCCACACCGGTCGCCCGGCCGCCGCCAGTCGGCCGCCGCCGCCGGTCGTCCGGCCGCCACCAGTCGCCCGGCCACCGGTCGCCCCGCCGGTCGCCTCACCGGTCGTCTGACCACCACCAACAGTCGACCTGCTGCTGCTGGCAATTGTCCCGCCGGCTGAGCATGAGCATTCTCAATGACCCTAGCTCCTCCTGCCACATGGACCATGCTCACCAATATTCAACATGTCTGTGGCAGGACGGTAGGGTCATCCACTCAGTGGTCAGTCAGTCAGTTCAATTACTGATCAGTCACTGATCAGTCACTGTTCAGTCACTGATCAGTCATTGATCAGTCACTGTTCAGTTACTGATCAGTCATTGATCAGTCACTGTTCAGTTACTGATCAGTCACTGATCAGTCATTGTTCAGTTACTGATCAGTCACTGATCAGTCACTGTTCAGTCACTGTTCAGTCAGTGGCACTTGGCACTTGGTATGGGTCCAAAATGTATAAATAGCTAGCTCAAACTCTCAAACCTCAGTATACTGATAAACACTGACCAGTATGTATATCAAACAAAGGAACCATAAACCAACATTGGAGGAGGTTGCTCCTACCATATTGGAGATTGCTAGGTTGAAGCGTGAAATCAAAAGGAGGCATAAGGAAATCATGCTGGGTAGACGGATTGCAGAAGAGAAACATGTGGAACACTTCAAACCTCTAGCTGAGCCACTAGTCAACCTAGTCGAAACCTTCCAACAGATGCCAGTTCAACAACCACAACTACCTCCATCAAGAGCATCCAAGAAGCATCCCAGGTATCTAAAGCCTAGAATAAAAATGTGCTCCAGGCATGTGAAGGGTAGGCAGAGACAATCCAAGCCAGAGTTGTTATCATCAGAACATCGTCCTTTCTCAGCAGCATCAACACACCACACATATCCTACTCCACCAACACACCATTTGTAAAGATGCCACATAAACAAGGCATGGACTTACTGGTGCAAGTAAAGCAAAACATAAGCTCCAACTCTCCAGCATTGATGAAGAGTTGCCAACATTTGAATCATATGGAACTAGAGAAATTTCAAGTCCAATGGCAGGCACCTCAAGAGTTGGACGGCAACTATGGAAAGCAGGAAAGCAGGCATTTGAAGGGGATGAGGGTGAGGAGCATAATATGAGTAGAGGATATGATGATAGCAGTGATGAGGAGCTGTCTGGAGATGGACAGGATGATGATAAGAATGTTGAACAATTATTGAATGAAAGTCATGGTACAACAGTTCAGAGTATCCTTGATCAAACTGATCTAGCTGGAAAACAGGTAGCTGATTACATTAGAGGATCATTGAGCAAGGACAATGACGATTTTGATGACACTTTTGGGCCAAGAGTGAGAGACAATGCTTACTACCTGGGCAATAAGTATTCAACTTTGGAGAGAATGGTGATGAAATGTGCTGACTGACCCTGTAGATCAGGAAGAAAAGACCTTCACAGCTACATTGGGACTTGTGAGTTGATTTTCAAGAAGAATCCAAATCGTGCATTAGTTGAATCTGCTGACAGACAGGCTTATGGAGAAATATTGAACTGGACCAGTGTGCACAGACAGAACAATGATCCAAGAGGTGAGATTGTTAACTACAACAAGCCAAGTATAAGAATACAATCAAACGCCTTTTGGATGATAGCAGAGATGGTGGTCAAAGACATTCTGAGAGACAAGTGACTGGGAGAGGATCTATTGCCCCAAGGCATGATTTTAGTAAGGAGAAAAGTCAGAAGATCTATAGAGGAAGAGGTGTTCTGTCAGCTATCAAGGGAGCTGCTGGTACAATAGTTAATAAGGCAATCGACATTCTACCAGTTGAACTTCATATCCCTGGCTATCAATACTGTGGACCAGGAACAAAACTTCATATAGGTAAGAAATCACCTTGCTATGCTTTCAACGAAGGCTGTTTCAACGACCCCCACTCCACCTCCCCTGTCAAATGACTAATGGCCACGTCCACCAGTCTTTATCAGCATCCTGTTTCAACAAGTCTGTATGACGTCATCCCTCAACTATCTTACTATAAATACCGCAGCATTGATCTGCATTCGTTCAGTTTGTTAATGTCAACGGTGCAGTAAACATGGATACTTCTAAGGTGTTTAATGTGCCTACGCTCTGTGGTAATAAAATCAAGCCTACCAATGAGCGGTTTGGTTTGTGGCTGCTAACAGAGAACCTGTGCAATGACAACCTTGTGACAGACATTGGAAATATTGATTACACTGCTGGGGAAGAACTGTTGGTGCAGGATGACTCAAATCTTGTGCCTATTACAGAACCTTTCTGTGACAATATAATGCTTGTGAAAATCTGTGCTTTGGACGATTGTGAGGAGATGGATAAGAGACGTTTTGTTCTAAAAAAGGATATATGTGGTGCATTCAACTTATATTTGAGAGGAAAATTCTCTAATATGGTGAACATTGAGTCAAAGCAAAGCTGCCTCACCTATTGGACAGTGGAAGTGATATGTCTCAAAAGATTCTACAAGTGCTTGGCAAAGATAATTACAATGAGGTGAAACAAAAATACCAGGAACCAGTGGGTATACCCTACAAAGTGGAGCTCGCAGACGTACCAATTGCTACATTGATGGAAGAGCTACCGAGACTATTGGAGCAGCTGAGGAAGGAGCACTTCTATCTACTAGACTTGGACATAAAACAGGACTTCGCTGGAATATTCAACAAGAATGGAATGTGCGACTTTCTAACTACAAATCATTGTTTCTGCTTTTAAGGAGAATATAAAGAAGACTATAATGTGATAGTAGATAACAATAAAACTGTTGGGATTGATTGCTTGACTTGGGTTAATAGTAATGTGAGGGTAAAAATTTATAATAAGTTTGTATGTCAAATCACAAGCCCTGGTGTAAATAAGCAGTTAGGTAACCATATTGTAGACTTTATTGCCTGTCCAGATACAAGATTACGGGAAACCTTTACCTCTGATGCAGCTAAAATGTATGGTATTACACGTTTGGAAGCTACAATCTATAACTATAGTTTAACAAATAGAGACAATAGCAAAATCTTTGACCCTATTCAAGATAGCTTGTCACTCTTGGATGATAGTAGAAATTATTTTCAAAATGCTCCAATTTATTCTGTGTCCTTGGCCAAAATGTGGACAAAACTGACAGATAATTTGAAAAATAGTTGTTGTTTGGTCTATAATGATCTTCTACAGTATGTTTACTGGGGTAATAGCAATACCAGGAAATTGACTGGAGTACAAGTAAAGCTCCCCACTGACCCACAACATAGAAATAAAATAGTTTCTTATGTTATTTCTGCATTCAGTTTCAATTTACTACCTATCAATTATGTAGAAATTTTGAGGACTCATCCAACCAAATAATATCAGTTTCTCACAAAAGTGCTATATTAAGAGTGGTGACACATATTTCTCCAAGTCAACCACAGTTTTCTCTACCATATCCAAAGTTGTTAACCTAGATGAGTTGGGCCTTGTAGCAACAGGTAACTTGATACCACAAGTCTTAAGAAAACGAGCAAACATAACCTGTAAGCTTCTTCCATACCCTGTTAAAGAGATACAGCCCTTGTCTCCTATCACAGTGCTATCAGCCAAGAAGCGTAAGCTAGAACTGGATGAAATTGATCTAAAACGGAGGAAAATTGAGTTTTTTGAAGCCACACAGTCATTTAGGGAACAGCATAAGCAGCTAGCAGAATTTGAGAAAGAAATAGAAAATTTGAGAGAGGAACTTGAGCCATATTTCCATTCACATTGGCTAAATTTTGATCTAAGTGGAGTGTACAATGTGACTGCATTTACTGTGAATAATACTAGCAAATTCCCATATGTAGGTGTACTAGGGGAGAAAGATGGTTTGAAAAACGTTTACTTTGTAAAGGGGTGCCATAAAAATGTTTTTATTAATGCATACAAAGCTATCGAAACTCTTAAGAAAGAGGGTTATTTTGTAATCCCTTACACTGACAAAAAAGAAATAATTTGTCTACCAAGGGAAGAGAAAATTTGTATAATTACAGTCAATGGCATGACAAGCTATAATGGTCATACATTTCCTAGAATAGAATCACTTAAGTTTCTGTCAGATGTATGGAAAAACTTGGAAGACACTCCCTTCACACAAAAAGAAGTGGAGCAGTATAATAACATCACAATGCTGGAAATTAAAGGGAAAGTAAAAGTAGGACAGTCCAAAAGATTAGAAGAGTTACCAGAAGGTATAGAGTTGGTCATTCTTGCAATAAAAGAAGTGTACAATAGAAACAATACTCGGTATATCCTACAGTTTGAAAATGTGGAAGCATTGTATGTGTCAAACTATTGGTTAGAGGAAGAATTTGAAAAGCCAAACATAGATTTGAATTATAAAATTAGAATCAAGCTAGATGTTTTTAAATATACACCCAGTAGGAATGAGGAAAGAGTTACTTTCTGTATTTGATTTGGCCATAGATATGCTTTGATGTATGTATAATAATTAAAAAAATAAAGAAAATTATTGTAACCTTGTGTGTTATCTTTTGTTTCCTATTCTATCCTATCCAAAGATACAAATTTCCAATAAGATGAAATTGAGACTCAATTCTGAAAGTCAAGTATTATTTATTTAGTAATGCACTCAGCATTGGTTACAGTGCAAACAGATAACAGTGGATGTGAACCTCACTTTCTCATTTTTAGTCAACTTACAAGAATGCCTACAATAGAGGTATGTGTAACTCAGCTTTACACTTTGCACTCAAGTTTAATTATATATGTCAGACTGCCTACATTTAGCATTGTGAGATGACTCATCAAACAAGGAAAATTGTAAATAATTGATTGCAAAACATTGTGCAATTGGTATGAGGATTGTATAGTGATAGTTTTGTGTGACTCTCTCTCTCTCTCTCTCTCTCTCACTCACTGTCTCACTCCCTCACCCACTGATCACTCACTGTTCACTCTCTTTCTCTCTCACTACCTATATGTCACTCTCTCACTCTCAGCCCTACAGTGAGAACATTATTGAGATGTATAGGCATAGTTGAGAGATGATGTCATACATACTTGTTGGAACAGGAAGTGGATGCTGATAAAGACTGGTGGCAATTGGTCATGTGACTGGGGAGGTGGAGTGGGGGTCGTTGAAACAGCCTTCGTTGAAAGCATAGCAAGGTGATTTCTTACCTATATGAACAATTTTATCCTTCAGACTGCTCAGAAAGGTGTGGAAATCTTTGGCAGGCTCATCCTTGTATGCATTATTGTAGTATAGAGTCGTGAGTCGGGATTCGAATGCCTCCTCCAGGACAACAAACTCGTCCACTGAGTTTGCTGTTTGCTGACATCGTACAGCTTTGCTCATCTGGAACAATGCAAAACAATATTGTATTAGTATGGTATGCAGTATTCAACTCTATATATATATACCTTCATCACTATCAACAGATGTGGGGGATGAAGGTGGTGAATCAGTATCAATATCTAGGATCATGGGTCGGATGTGTAGAGGATGGAGGTTCGTAGGTGTTTATGTTCTAGGGATGATGGTCCGGAGCTGTATGGGGGAATGTGAATGGGGGTCTAGGATCTACTTTGTGATTATACGTTTTTTAGGTTAGGATGAATTACAACCACCAACTCAAAGAACCTAATTCACAATTAAACTCTTAACTTGTATGTATTGGAACCTAATTCATAATTACACTAGTCATTCTTGACTATGTCATTTACTCTATGTATTGGAACCTGATTCATAATTAAACTTGTCATTTTCGAATTTGAGTCATTTTAGAATTTAATTGTCAGTCTCAAACCATCTACTTCAAAATTCCACTTTTTTGAACTTAATTGTCAAATCAGGAATATAATATAATATATATATAACTATAAAATGCACTGGTACTTACTCTTGATGTTGATAAAGATGAAAGTAATCCAAAACCAATACACCGAAATCACACACACACGTACTGCTGGCACACACACGTACTGATGGCATGACTGCACTAGACACAATGTCCCACTCCTTGCAGAACAACTCCTTTTATACCCCAGTTCAGGATCCGGAGGGAATTTTTTTCCCCTTTTTTCCCATTTATTCCCGATTTTATGTGTTTTTAATTTTTTTTTTAATTTTTTATTTTTTTTTAATTTTTTTTTTATTTTTTTTTAATTTTTTCTTTAAATTTTTTTTTATTAATTTTTTTTTTTAGGTTAGGTGTGGTTGACCTGGATGACCTTGAGGTTAGGTGTGGTTGACCTGGATGGCCTTGAGGATAGGTGTGGTTGACCTAGATGACCTTGAGGTTAGGTTTGGTTGACCTAGATGACCTTGAGGTTAGGTTTGGTTGACCTAGATGACCTTGAGGTTAGGTTTGGTTGACCCAGATGACCTTGAGGTTAGGTGTGGTTGACCTGGATGACCTTGAGGTTAGGGGTGGTTGACCTGGATGACCTTGAGATAAAGGCGGGTTCTGGGGCACTTGTGCACCAGAACCCGCCTTTTTATACTACTAACGTATTTAAATTTGGATGGATAAATAAAAATCCCTAGTTGAAAGATTTATAGGTCTAAGTGAAGTAATAGGCTAATATCGCCAAAGATGATAACATTAAAGACAGAACCAGGAAGTGTCGGGTCGATAGTTTTCGATCCACAAGGTCTGCAACCTCTATCATCCACTCGAATCGACGCCGCTGACACACCGTTGAATCAGAGGATAGCAGAGATCAACTTCAAAGGGGGCGAGGAGCTGCCTGCAGAAACCGTATCTCCAGAGGCCGAGTCACATCTGAGCAAACAAAGTATATTTTCAGTCACAGAGCTAGATCCATTTAAAAAGGTAATAATGGAACAAACTAGTAGTATGTTCACTATTATGCTACAGAACACATGATGCAGGAGGCAAGATAACATGATGCAGGAAATTAAAAAAGAGAATGCAGCAATTAAAGAGGCAAAAAAACAAACAGTAGAGCAGGGCATGAAGGAGACAGCAGACGCCATACAATCAATAGAACAGGGGTTAGATACTATTGATAGTAAAGTAGAGAATCACAGAGAGGAGTTAATAGCAATGATAAATCTACAGAGGGAAAGTCAGGATAAAGTTATGGCAGGATTATCAGAAAGGTTGGATACGGTTACCTGTGAACTAAATGAAAGGATAGATAACTTAACTACACAAATCACTACACCTATTCAGGAAATAACAACTAGCATTAAAGCCGATTGCCATCAAGAAATCAAAAAACAAATTACCGTCGCTAACCAAAATTTAGCAACTACAGTTGATAAAAATGTTAATAGTATTACAGCTATACAAAATAAACAAACTAATATGTACACAAAAATGAACCAACTGCAAGGTAGCATCAATCAGAACACAGAAACCTGTAAGGCTTTAAATGGAACTCTGCTAATTCAAAAATCCACTCTAACTCAACTAAATCAAGAAGTAAATGCTAATAAAATTACAAATAATAATCAATAGCAGATGGCACAGGAGAAAATAACAGTATTAGAAAGTCATATCCAACAACGACCTCATGGAATTCAAGCAGATAGCATTAATTCACATAGTATATTGCAGGGACTGGGTAAATTTGATAATACTGATTGCCATTTGCAACCTCAACCATTCATTGATCAGATAAAATTAGTACAAACTCTTGCACCTACCTCTTGGAGTATGTGGCGTCTTCGTTTGACTAGCTTATTAATTGGCGAACCCCTGATGTTTTTTTGGAGTAGAGCCCATGGATTTACATCATTGGAGGAGTTTATAGCTATCTTCCTGGAACAGTATTGGAGCAGGAGTGAACAGTTGGACGAGCTAATGGATATCATATCATGAGATTTCAATCCTAATTTAGACGGTGCATGTACCACTTTCGTCACTGCCCTACAGTTCAAGAATTCTCAACTGAACGAGCCAATCAACGAATCTGCATTAGTGAGTATTATTTTAAAGAAGCTACCGTATCAAGTTAGAATGGCACTCACCACCCAACCCATTATCGATTGCAAGCAACTAATAAATCATCTATATGGCATACAGTCTGTGATGGCAATATCAAATCACTGATCAGACCAAAGGTACACTCAGAATCAATATAATTCAAAAAGTAATCAGTATACCAGCCAAAACTATGAACCGGTAACATATGATCGCTCCCGATCTGCCCCTCAATTTGAATGCCGCTATGAACATAAACAATATAATAACTGGAATAGTAGAAATTTTCAAAATTGCACAACTAATCATTGCGCACATCAAAATACTCGCAGAAATCATTATGATGGCTGTGATCGATTAAACACAAATAATGGTTACACTCAGAATAATTACAACAGAAATTACAAACCGCCACCTCATCAAATAAGTACAAATTATACATTAGCGCATGCAACAGGATTAAACCAACAAAGAACACAGAACCCAACACCCAACAACCCACCACCAGACACACAGAAGGCTACAGCTAAAAAACCATGACTATATGATACCCCCAATATAACGCCTACAAGCTCCAATGAAACAAACAAAGAAAAGCAAGATATTTCAACATCATACACCACCTTCAGAAATGATTTGCCGGAAATTTTGTTAGAAGAAACTGAGAAAGAATGCAGGCTACCCGATATCCAAATGCAAGCGTATATCGATATTGAAATATATGGAATGAAGGTTCAAGCATTAGTAGATAGTGTTTCACAATGTAGCCTCATACAAACAGACATATTTCAACGTCTAAAGGAAAAAACAAAATTAGCTACTCTACCGCTAACCAATGTATATGTATCGGGTATCAGTCCAGGATGGTGAATACATATAACTACCCAATGTTTACTGGAACTAAACCTTCAACAACAACGATTCGCTTATACATTTCTTGTATTACCTGTATCCGGTCCACACCTAATAATAGGTACAGATTTTCTCCAACATTTCCAAGCCTGTTTAAATTTCCAAAAATTGAAATTTCATGCTTTTACCGAATCTGAATCACATGAAGTTATAGTACCACTTGATCTGAAGAAACGCACTGAAGGTATTACGGAGATACACTTCGCTCACTACATGGAAGGCGCACCGAGGATGTGGGGTATCCACGAAATTGAGAATGCTATGGAGTATATGGAGGTCCTAAGCCTAACAATGGAGAACCAAATACAGTTAGGAGCAGACTCTAGTACCGAAGAATTGTTAGAGATGTTAATAAATAGAATTCATCAACATACCGATTGGCACCCTGACATTAGACAGGAGATAATTCAAGTGTTCCATAAAAATGCAGATGTTTTTTCCGAACAACCCGGACTAGCTACTCACTTTGAGTGTTCACTCAATGTTAAACCACATGACACGTATTACCGCAAATCATACCCCATACCTTTCACCTATCGATCCGCCACCATAGCAGAAATCTCTCACATGGAACAATTAGGAATCATAGAAGAATCCACAGCACCCTATAGCTTGCCGATTGTGTGTGTAGCAAAAAAGGATGGAACAGTAAGACTATGTCTAGATGCCCACGCTTTGAACCGCATACTGGATGATGACCAAGAAGGACCAGACCAAATTGAACAAGTCATGCAAACTTTCCATGGCAAAACCATATATTCAATGGTGAATTTGAGCGCAGGATATTGGCAAGTCCAAGTAGCACCAGAATCGACTATTTATTCTTTCTTTAATGGACGCAACTACAGATTCACTCGTTTAGCATTTGGATTGCAAAATGCTATGGCTGTATTTATATGGTGTCTGAGACAGGCATTAGGAGACGATATCAGAGACTACTGTATGTTATACGTGGACAATGGATTAATAGCCTCACAGAATATATGTGAACATTGCCAGCATCTGGATACAGTATTTGATAGACTGATCAATTGCTGATTGAAACTCAAACTATCGAAGTGTGAATTTTTTGTGAGTGAAGTAAAATACCTAGGACACATAATCACACCTACTGGCATATCACAGGACCCGGACAAATTAGTAGCTATCAGACAATTTCCATCACCAACCAACCGTAAACAGTTGCAAAAGTTTATTGGATTTTTACAATTCTACCGCCGTTTCAACAAACAAATGTCACATTACACTGCCCAACTCAGTCACGTATTATCTAGCACCAAACCTTGGAGTTGGACGAACAATGAAGAGATCATATTTCAGCAACTAAAAGAAGCTTTCCTAAACTCTGTCATGTTGAAACATCCTAACCTGAAGAAGCCTTTTTTCTTGAATGTTGATGCCTCAGATTATGCAATAGGCACAGAGATTTTCCAAGAAGACGATCAAGGAGAGAAAGGAGTGCTAGCATTTTCCAGTAAAACACTCAACTCAGCACAACGTCGATATTCTGTGACCGAAAAAGAGTTGTTGAGTATTGTGGAAGTATGTATTAAATACCGGACATTGTTACTCGGTAACAAGATATTTATCAATACAGACCATAAAGCCTCAACATTTTTTAAAACAGCCAAATTAAATCACAACCGCTTATCTAGATGGTTTCTTGCGCTTCAAGAATATGATATCGAATTGACCCATCTGCCAGGAAAGAAAAATCAGACCGCTGACTTTTTATCCAGAGAAATAGATGCTACATATTGTCAAGATACTAACCTGAAATGTTTCGCAGTAAAGAGTGGAGAAAGCATACCATATCCCCCCAATATCCAACCACGAATTCACACTGCCATATTGACCCATGGAAAAATCCGCACCGCCCAGTACGAAGACCCAAGACTGTCCTGGATCCGTGAACTGATGGAAGAAGGAGCTACTGAACCGCCCAATTACCTGCGACAGTACACCCGCTACAAAGGATTTATGTTCCACCGACCGGCTAAAAATACTTACGACTGGCGCCTAATAATCCCCTCTAACATGGAAACAGATTTGACAAAAGAAGCTCACGAATGTATCAGACACTTTGGAACCACAAAGACCCTCCACCTACCAAAAGAAAGCTGTTATTTCAAAAGCATGCATAAAAAAGTGGCCAAAATAATAAAAGCTTGCGATATATGCCAGAAGCCAAATACCCGCGATACCATATCAGAGGTGAAATGAATCCCATTCTCCCTAGTGCACCATTGGAATTGATATCAGCAGATATATTTGGTCCATCACCCATGCCACAATACGGAAAGAAATACATATTCGTGCTTACATGTGTTTTTTCAAAATATATATACAATGCTATTTCCCATAGGTAAATTGACCGGAGAAGTTTTGGCCCGATGCATAACGGAAAGATGGACTAATGAAGTAGGAAAGCCTAAACGGATCCTATCCGACAATGCAACCTATTTTTGTAGCAAGCAGTGGAAAGAAATACTTCACTTGGCTAATATTAAATGGTCGAGGACATCTCTTTACAACCCCAGCGCTAATACAGTGGAGTATGGCAGAGATCTCTCGTTTTATGCGGACTTACTGTAACGAAAAACACCAATAATGGGTTAGATATGTACCATTTTTAGAAGAGTGTTATAATAACAGTCTAAATGAAAGCACTGGTCATACTCCTTACGAAATCATGTTCGGTAAAAGAAACACTACATTTATCAAAAAATTAATTGATTTTCCAAGCTCAGAGATAAATAAGCCAACAAGTACTAATACTCATCATCTAGTCAGGTTAAATCTAGAACAGGCCATTCACTATCGTAGCCATATCGCATCACAATACAGTCCAGTTGCAAGAGAATGAAAATATGCACACTGTTTGGTGGGAAAATGTAGCCAATATTAAACCATATCACAGAATTTGAAATAAATATGATAAGAAATCAAGAGAAAACGTCATTATCAGAAGAAATTACTGACCTATCATGATAAATTCAGTCTTGGCCTAGACCGCATGGCAACAATCCAACGTTTTAATTCCTTCCAACTGTCAGAAGCCTGAAACAGTCAAAGAACAATTTTTTAAGTATGTAATTTAATAATCTACACCATATAAAAAAGGACACAAAACGGGATAGTAGAAAATAAATTAATTAAATTACCTTAAATGTGGAAAATGTGACAAATAAGGTTAGTTCGTACTGTAGAATGGAAGGCTAGAGAATATGACGTCAAATCCAAAGTTCAGTCAACTGGCCAAAACCACCTGAATCAAATGTAGCCCTCAAACATATGTTTATGAAAAAAGTATTGTACCCAAAAATGTTATTTATTATTGTTATTTATTGTATTTATCAGTGTTAATATATTCATTTATATGTTTTATAATTTATTACCATTATTTTTTCTGCCATGTTGTTATGGAAAAAAAACCTCAATTGAATGCTAGTTACCATAAAAGCCAAAACCATGTAGCAAAAGAAAAGAATTGTACCTGATATATAGAAAATTATTGATATTAAGACCTAGGAATTATAATAAAGTATAAGCCCCAAAAAATTTGTACATCAAAGTTATTGTTTGAAAGAAATCTACTATAGGAGAGTCAAGTGTAATGTGTGGAATTAGGTTGGCGGCCTTGCAAGCGGTATATTTGAAAATACTATGTTATAAAATAATGTTGTAAAGAGGAAGGTGTCTAAGATGTTATATTTGTGATATTTTTGTGTTGATAAGGAGAATTTATTATTGTACTTGATGGAGGTCTAAGGGGGGCGTAAGCAGATAAGGTCTGCAAATCATTGTAAATCTTTGAGAGTATTTTTTTGTAGACAAAGTATGGAATATGTTGATGTGTTGAAGGATGGATTTTCATTAAAAACATTGTGATTCTCAAAATATTTTGAATTGAAATCCAGGGGCGTGTGTAATGTATTTAAATTTGGATGGATAAATAAAAATCCCTAGTTGAAAGATTTATAGGTCTAAGTGAAGTAATAGGCTAATATCGCCAAAGATGATAACGTTAAAGATTAGATAATATCAGACATCCTGGCTAAATTGTACAACAGCCTAATAGAAATGGAAATAATTTTTGCTACCAGTATAATATTATATAAAATATTGAAAATTTGAGGTTAGGCATAAAACATCTACTGATTGGCGACCTAATGATTGACCAAGTCGCACAACGTAGAATCTGACCAAACACCTTGGCAGAAATTCATCATTTGTTGACATCCCACCTAACTGGGGATGCACTTATGCTTGTTCAAAATCTGGCCAACACTGAAAATTGCTATCAAGCTGCCTATGATAGCTTGCATAACCGCTACAACAATGCTAGGTATCAGACCTACTGCTTGTATAATAAAATTAATTCATTCAAGCCATCTACATTGCTTACTGAGACATTGAAGAAATTTTCAATTGAGCTAGGATCAGCCAAAAGATCCTTATTTAATATGAAGATTGATCAAGCTGATTTTCTGATTACAATGCTCTGTCTACCCAAATTACCACTGAATATTCGAGCTGAGTTTGAAGCTTCCATTCCTAATCATCAATTATCTACATTTGATGGATTAATGAGTTTTGTTGTCAATCAAGAAAAATGTCTGGAGGTAACTAACCTCACTAGCAATGAGGAGCAGATTATCAATGCCAGTATTCAGTATGTGCAACCTTCTGCTGTGAAATCAGAACCTGCTTGTTCTAGTTATGCTATGAAGAGTCAACCTGGCAATTTTCAGAGTCATACCTGTATCAGTGGTCGCAATTGTGTGATATGCAAGGCCAATCATCAACTGTATAAATGTGACCAGTTCAAGCAAGAAACAGTTGCTAAGCGTCTACTAATTGTGAGACAAAACAAAAGATGTTTTGTGTGTTTGGGATTGCATCTAAAAGTTAATTGCAATTTGACCATCTGTTGCAAAAATTGTAGATCTATGTATCATCACACGCTGCTCTGTAATATTGCTAATAATCCTCATTTATTATTAGCCACCGAGAAATGGAACGCCCGCTCTGATTACAACCACACTGCTTCATCAATGTCACCACCTGCCTCATTGATGCCACCGTCAGGTTGTCCAGTATTCTCAAGCTGTCACTGTCAACTGCCCACAAGAGCTGCTATGCAAAAGCTGCCGGCCGCTTATGGTTCACTGTCTGCCCTTGCTCCTGGTAATGTGCACTCAACCAATGCTGTAAGTAATTACAATCATGCCTCTTCTGTTGTTACACCACCCTCAGCTGCTGTCTCTTCGGTGATATCTACTAACTACATTCCAGCTGCTGCATCACCATCTGTAGCAAATAATATTGCTGCAACTGTCAGGCCGCCGCCAGTCTCAACCAGTGCCATTATGACTCCTGTGTCCTCTGCCACCACTCCCGATGTCTTCAGTGGCTGTGCTCAAGTTAAGGCCATTCATGCCTCTGCCCTGTTAGGCACAGCTATAGTTGCTGTCGTTAACCAGTACAATCAACAACATTTCCTGCATGCCGGTCTCCATGAGATCCATCATCACCGCAAAAGCTGCCAAGCAACTTGGATTGAAAGTTACACCCACACAAATTCGGCTTAATGGCATCTCTGAGCAAGGAACCGCTGTCAATTCAATATCAGCTGATTGTCGGGCAGAGGTGTCAGCACATTGGTTTTGTTGCGATCAGGCTACTGATCAGTACAGCTCTGAAAGATTCTATTAGTTTCAATGGCACATCAGTCGACCGATAGAACAGATGCGCACAAGCTCGATCGATGGTTTTCGTATGCTGTATAAAATGCATGGTCCTGACTGTGCGCATGCATGCCATCAGTCCTGCTCTGTACAGATACATGGAATATCTATGGAAAAGACAAGTGCGACTGACTATGCACTGACGGTCGGTCGAGCTCTGTAACCGGCCTAAATGTTGAAGACTCACCTGCACCACTCAACGAAATGCAATTGATATGCACCATGTTTGCACAAGAAGAACAGTTTTCTACTGTTATGAACAAATTCTGGGAAACCGAAGATGTCTGCTCAGATGTGAAAATTTCATTGCCTGCTGATGAACTATGTGAAAGATTGTATGAAGCCACCACCTACCACAATGATGAGGGAAGATATGTAGTCGCACTTCCATTCAAACCTGAAGCCTCAGGTAGAGGTATTCTTGCCTCAAACTGGAAACAGGCTTACCGAAGTCATCTTGGTTTGTTGAAACATCTGGATAAATCCTCAAAGCTGGAGGAGAAATACTCCAATTTCATGAATGAATATCAAGAACTTGGGCACTTAGCACTTTCCGATTCTGCTGTCAACTACGTGATTCTGCATCATGCCATTTAAAAACAATGATCCTAGCCAGAAAATTTGTGTTGTCTTCAATGCTTCGAGTAGAGACAAAAACGGCAATTCACTCAATGACATCTTGTTACCTGGACCAAAACTTCAGTCAAACATAGTTCAAGTATTGACCCAATTCTGCACCTACAAGTATGTTGTTCTCTCAGATTGTAAGCAAATGTACCACATATTCTGCTGAGACCTGAAGACTGCCGCTATCAACATATTTTCTGGAAATCTGCTTGCCATGAACCTATAAAAGAATTTGAATTGAAAACGGTCACCTACAGTGTCACATCCAGTGCTTACTCAGCACAACGCACTTCGCAGCAGCTAGGGGAGGATGAAGGAGAAGCCTCTCCTCTTGCCAGTGAAGTATTAACCAGCCAAACGTATGTTGATGATCTGCTTGGTGGGAGCAATGATTTTTCTGAAGCTCAAATGCTCATACGTTAATTGATTAAATTGTTGTCACTTGGTTCCTTTGAGCTACAAAAATGGAACTCCAATACACCTGAACTGATTGCTGACTTGCCCGTTGAATTTCTAGAAAATCAAGAATACTTGTTTGACAACACCGTGACAAAGTTCTTGGAATTGTCTACAGCCCACTAGCTGAAAATTTTTGCTATTTCATTTCTGAGTTTAAAGGGAAATTACCAAAAGAAGTATTCTGTCATTCATTGCTCGAGTTGATGATCCACTGGGTTGGCTCACACCACTTATCATGTCGTTCAAACTGTTCATGTGCACTCTATGGTCTCAACAACTAGGGTGGGACACTGAAGTTCCCATCCCATTACAAACTCACTGGAAATCCCTGAATGAGGAAATTCCCCACTTGAATAATGTTGTGATACCATGCCTGCTTGCTTCCAACCACTCTACTACCTGCCTTCTTGGTTTTGCTGATGCCTCAGAAAAGGGTTTTGCTGCTTGTCTGTATCTTCATGAAGAAAAGGAAGACCACTTTATTGGCTGCCACCTTATCGCCACTAAGAGTCATGTTGCTCCATTGAAAACCATGACAATTCCTCACTTGAAGTTGATGGGATGCCTACTACTTGCTCGACTACTATCTGCCATTCTACCCACACTGTCCGAGTATAAGCTACAAGAAATATGACTCTACACTGACTCCAAGACCGCATTAGATTGGATCAACACGCCCACCTACAAATTGCATCATTGGCATCCTACACTTCCCTCTCCAACAAACCAGTTCACACCACTCTCTCCCCCCAGCAAAACAACTGCTGACAGCATTTGTGGCTTGAGGCATGTATGTCATTGTTTTGCTAATAGTACATAGACTAGACATTCATTTTTCTTATTCTAATCACTTGCTACTCTCAACTCTCCAGATCGCATGAACGCTGCTTCTCCAGTGACAAAGAGGATTAATTTTTATTTCTAATCAACAAGAACTAGAAAACAATAAGTGAATGAGTGGCCAGATTTTGTAACTTTATTACATTATGTACTTCAATTCAATAATTGAAAAAATTTAAATCAATCTAATTTAATCCACAATATTGCGATTTTGAACTTAAAAATTGAGAAAGAGCATGGAATAATTTTAATAATGACATGTTCTTGAGGTGCTGTGTAATGCAGCATTATATTTCTCTATTATTGTTCTAAAATGATTTTAATAAATGATGTCAAAACTGCTCATTAACAATAATATTGTTTCAGTTACTTTTTTTTCATTGAATAGCCAAAGATTGTTAACCTTAATAATATTATTTCAGTTGCTTTTTGTTTTCATTGAATAGCCAATGGTTGTCAACCTTTTTCATGGACTGTACCCATAGTGGAAAGTTCTAATTTTGCATATGAGCTAAATGCTGTTAGGCTAGCCGTCTAGCGGGAGATTGGGGAAGAGGGAGTAATTTGAAAATTCAATGAATCTCTCTCATTATAAACTTATAAGAGCCACTATCTTCTTAGCATTCAGTAAAATAACATCCAGTTTCATTGTATATTATAAGGAGGAAATTGATTGATACTCTTTAAAAAGATTTACCTACCCCTGTTATTATGTATGTGTATTTTTGTCGTAAATGTATTTCCTTTCCTTGATATAATACAAAATTATAAGTAGAGCAATAAAGAGCAAAACTAAAATCGTAAATCGATTTTGAAATAATCTTCATGACCTTTTAGAAGAAACTTTGTGGCTGAATCTGCTAATCAATTCCGACCATGTTGATAAACTTGAAACGCAAAAAATGCTGTTGATTTTATCATTTTTATTCATAGTTCACTTGGACGCACGGTACGATTCAATCACTTGAAAATATCAAGAGATTGAAGATATTCTCCTCATATTCACGATCTCGGTATTTCTAAGATGGAAAACAGTAGTTGAAGATAAATATTTATGGTAACTGAGCTCCTATAGAATAAAATTTAGAACCAATCATGAGTTTCTATGATGTATGATCCTCGTTTAAGAGACTCTTGATTAACAGTGGAATTGCGAAAAAATGGTAAAACTTCAATCGTCACTTTTTCAATCGGTTGTAACTTTCTAATGGTATTGAAATCGAAAGTATTGTTGATTGGAGTGAGAAGAGGAGGAAATTCCTCACATCCTTGACTAGATTTTGATTTTATATCTGTATTATTTCATAAGATATGCAGCATTGAATAAATAAATTGTCGTTATTCTGTGTATGGAATATGGGTTGAAGTACAGTGTACACTCAACAAAAAATTTCCCATTTCTCTTAGGAACTTGACTCATGATATATGATTTCCAACTACCTTGACAAGCCGAAAAGAAAGAGCGTACGGGAAGATCCGAACATTGTATCAAAAGTTATGAATGAAATTTCGATCCTTGAGGTGTCCTGAAAATCTTTGAGATAGAGCGTTCTACCTGTTCTCAGATTGTAGAGCACAAAATTACGCCTAGTAGGATGTTGAATTATACATTTTTGAATTGTGACAATCGGAAGATATTGTTGATTGAATACTATAGGATTTATCAAAATTGATTTTCCATGAAATTCTACTCGTTTTGGAAAAACTGTAGGATAGAACTGATTGAAGTTATAGAGGTCTGAATGATTCCATTTTATTCTGAATTTTATATACAGTAAAAAAGGAGAGAGAGGATTTTTTTTGTCCAATGACTGGATTTGATTGTAATAGCTCAGAACTGGAGAATGAACCAGACATATTAGGTATTTGGGCCACTCTGTACAAGGAAATTTTGCATGCGAAAATTGGTTCTGGACTTCTCTTATGCATACAAACCCTAAAAAATGGGGTTATAGGGTTTATAGGTTTTTGGTTTGGCCAAAGACCGTTCAAGTCAGAAGGAAGCTTTTCCATCAAGGGCCAAGCGTAGTGATAGAGTATGTGCATATTTTTTGTAAATATTGTTGTTCACTGATGTTTTTCACTTAGTTTTATCTTTATATTTTCATATTTCAAATAAGTGATTTAATACTTCATATTTATCGTGGTATTACAGTATGTTTTTTCACCTTACAAATCGTACCAGATAGAATAGAACATTCATGATTGTGTGCGGCTGTGTGGGCGTTATGCTCATGCATGTTGATGTTACAGATTTTTGTGTTAAAAATTAGAGTTGGGTAGCTTAGGGGGTTAGGTTTTTGTTTGGAATTGCAATATGCTGGAATGGGTTGGAGACCAGATTGAGGTATGTTTATTGAATGAGCGAAGCGAATTCTATGTTTCAAGTCAATCAGCGTTCGTCTATTTGTAAGATTTTTTATCTTTCCAATCGTGCTTCTAAGCTCAAAAGTGTAGAGAACTTCTATTTCTCAGCGTTCTCCACCGATCCTATTGCATATATCATCATACTCTAAATCCAATTTGTATGTGTGTTTGTGTGTGAATAGGCAGACGTGTATGAGTATAAATGTTAGTGAGTGTAGCGAGTTCTACTGTTCTCCGAACTAATAGTTATGAAACATTTCATAACCATATAAAGTAGAATACCCGTTTCCTGATTTTATGATACAATGGTAATTAAAAGATTTACTGTTATCTTCAAGGTTTATAAATAGTTTTCCAAACGAAAATTGTATAATAAAGTGATTGACCATGTCACCTCAATTTAATTAATTGATTATAAATAATTGATTAATAATTAGTAAATTAGGTGTGAATTAATCAATTAATTAATAATTTAATTAATTGAGCACCTCCGCTCTGTAATTGGCGCTTGTGCGAGTGTGCAGGACAAGTTTGTAGGATAACTGCAGTGAACCATGATAACACGATTACAAACGCATCCACCCCTAGTAGGCCTAGACAAAAGAATACCTGGACAAAGTTTGGGACCCTAGAACAGTCTGGTAGGGCTTCATCTCCATCTTCTCCAACAAAAATTTTTAGCACATGGAATTAGGGATATTTTATTTTTTTCAATTATATCACCTTCTGCTTCTCATACTGAGTCTAAAAGAATTGTTTTATCCACCTAATACGAAATTTAGTTTTATATTGTTTATCATATTGTATGTTGATATTCCAATACGCTCTCAACTGCAATGTCAAATAATGAGCTGTCTTTGTTTAAAATGAATGAATTGCCTTTCGTGACAGCTATTCTTTGTAAACTACCTTTGAACAGTTGCTCTAGTGAGCCAGGGTGTCAATTTGTAGATTGTAGATTCCAACCAGTTTGACACACGCACAACTGCCAACGCCCTTCTTGCAGAAAGGTGTTGCTGAAGCCTACGTGAACAATAGTATTTCAAAACATTGTTATTCGAGGAGCTATTCACAAGTAATTGTCAATAAGGGCCTGTCTATTATAAACTGTAGGATGTTGAACAAACTAATATACAGTCGAACCTCTCTATAACAAACCTCCACCTAACGAAATCCTCTACACGACGAATTTTTACCTGGTCCCATGACATTTTAGAGTTTTTGCTGCTTATTTACCTCTATTTAACGAATTTCGGACCTCTCAACAACAAAGTTTTTTCTTGACTTCAACATACAAAGTGTAGTGTGTATAGGAAGCAGACGGTCATTTTCAAGGAATTCTTTAGTTTCAGCAGAAAGGTCAATAGACTAAAAATAATGGCAATTCAGGTAGGAAGAAGATAGGGTGGTACGATATTATAAGATCCATAGGATCGTGGCAGTTTTCTTGACAGAACCTCTCAATAACGAATACCTCTCAGCAGCGAATTTTTTCTCGGGATAATCGACTTCGTTATACAGAGGTTCGACTGTATTTTCATTTTCATAGTATTGCTTTTCGTAACATTAAAGGACTGATGAATTTCGAAGTATTTTCTATTCTGGTTGTGAATATAGATGTTATTATGGAATGTTGAATATTATTGTTTAACTTTGGGCTCATATATTCTATTGGTATTCATGATAAATTAAGCTTGGTAAATATATTTTGTTCATTTATAGTGGTTTTGTATAGAATAATTATTGAACTAGCGTGAGTTTTAACTTTTGACTTACTGAAGGACAAAGTCGTTGTCCGTCTGTTTGTATGTTCTACAATAACTTTAGAAAGAATTGATCAATCTTCTCAAATTATGAACACGTATTCTCCGAACCCTTTTACAGGTCAAGTTTGTTGGACAACAAATTGACTCACTCTTTTGTCCTTTTTCAGGATATAAAAATAACATTGAAAGTGCATTAGAAAAAAATTGTTATGATCTATCATTTGGTCAGCTGAAGAATTCTTTGCATGCAATTACTACAGTTTTTCCATTCATTCATTCGTAACATCATCTGAGGTTATTTGGGAGCAAAGTTAGTAGACTGTCTACTAACGTTGATTTGGGAGCAATCACACACACTGACATAATATGATTTTAGCTGGTTCATTATACTTTACAACTTTTGTATCAACAAAATGATATGGGTTGATATAATTATCAATTTGCGGTTTTGGCTATTTATTTTCTCTTGGAACTATGTATCGAAATCATGTATCAAACATTTAAAAAAATCTTTGAGTGTCAAAGATGTTGAAGCGACAGAGTAATATTTTTAGAGTAATTTTTCATTTCAAATAACATTCCCAATGGAAACTGCTGTCAAATTATTATTGTAAGAGAAATATTTAGCAGCTTTAGTAATTTTCATAAACTCTGTATAATCAAAAGTTGAGGGTTTCAAAGATTACAATGCAAAACAGTTCTTGAGCGAGTTCTCTGAACCACGGGGGTCACAAGTTCATACAGATAGAAAAAAGATAAATTCTTTTAACCGTATATTATCATAATATGCTAGAATAGTATCAGTAGTTATTAGTAATTTTTCATATAGTGATAGCTAATAGTGGGTTATAGTAATTGCAAAAATAATAGACTATTTATTATTTGATATAGCCTATTACTAAATAAGTTTCATAGAATGTGTAAATTATTTATTATGCAGATTTTTATATAATTTGCATTCATCAATTCCATTGAATTAAATTGAATTGTCATTCTGGGATATATTATGTCACACACTGTCAACAAATTTATTACTTTATATTTCTTTTCTATAAAATATATTATTGAAAGGAAATAAATTATGGAGGTTTCTGTTTTCTTCGTGATCTATTCATTATTTGAGTTTATGAATTTTGTACTCAGAAATAAATATGGCTGTCTAGCAAGTAGTCAAATAGAAAAAAGCATGAAATATTTTTTTCTGTATACCCAGTTTCCAGTAAGTTACAATTAATCCAGAAGAT
Source organism: Nilaparvata lugens (assembly GCF_014356525.2). Classification (NCBI taxonomy): domain Eukaryota; kingdom Metazoa; phylum Arthropoda; class Insecta; order Hemiptera; family Delphacidae; genus Nilaparvata; species Nilaparvata lugens. The sequence continues at coordinate 44,901,618 of NC_052504.1, read as the reverse complement.
ATAAAGAATAATTTTATTTGACTTTAATTTTTATAATGGACTAATCATATGAATAGATGGTATGGTGATTTAATAATAAATTATTTGATTTGAAGTTTCACTTTGAATTGAAAAAAAGTATAACAATAATTGATGGAGCCTCAATTTAATCATTGATAAAAATTAATCTGGAAGGATCTCATTATCAGATTATTTGCCAATGTGTAATAGAATTGACTCATTTATTTATTTATTTATGCATTCATAGAAATAAAATAATTCCAAACTTATTATGAATTATATTGGAAAAGGAACAACAGCTTTTATGTTGATATCAGCAGCATGAGATAATACTGAGAGGGAAATTATGGAGTACTGTAGTATCACACAGAAAATATATTTTCCTTTCTCCTCTCTGAGAAGTTACTGTACTAGTGTGTGATTCACTGTATGGTGTGTGCATGTGTGCGTGTATGCGCTTCATAAAATTGAAAAGACAGCAGAGCAGAGCAGAGCAAGCCGATCATCTACTAGTAATATTGGATAATTGCCAATCGTGACTTGTTTTTATTTTGTTGAATGTGGATGTAGAATGACAATAGCGGAGCAAGGGGAGGAGGTGACAGAGTACTACAACTGTTGGTGGGGGATTTCTGAATTAGCGGGGAAGGCCTGTCGATGGTACTGATCTCTCGTAGCGAGTTGAAGAACTAACTGTTAGTCACCCACTTTACCCCCCTCCACACCCACTCCACACTGCTGGTCACCCATTTAGCGAAACATTAGATGAGTTCTCTGTCCTGTTCTCTGTGCCACTGGGTAGAATTGTCGTGCTTCACCCTGGCAAAGATGGACTTGTATGAGTGGCCACAATCAAATGCGCATCTGGAAACGCATTGAATAGTTATTCTTAACTATTAGCAAGATTCACCACATCGCATGAGCCATTTTGTTTGCCACTACCGCCTGCACTGTTTTATTGCCGCCTGCTGCCTGTAATGATGAGTGATGATCATGCTGCCCTACTTCACCACTTGCTGCCTGCTCTTGCTGCACCGCTGATTCACTCGCCTCCAGTGATGAGATTGCCACCAATCATTGCCTGCTTACCCTTGGCAGATTGAAAACTGTCCATTTTTTTTGGGGGGGGGGAGATGTTACCGCCAACCAGTTGCAGTAGGTAACCACTACGAGCGCTGCCTCTAGTTCCTACAGAGCTATTTGAACTATTGTTTGCCGAGGAACCGTTCTTTGAAGGAGTCGCTCTCGAGTCATTGTTCACTCAGTTCACAGTGCAAAGTCGATCCCGCTTCCTGTTACGTTTCATGTCGTTTTCCCGTTCCAAGTTACATTCATGTCGATTCTCCACAAGATTAATCTGCTCCAAGTGTTTTATTACTGTGATACCACTTCAATATCAACCTGAGACTTATTATTGTTGAGTATAATTCATAAAGACAGTATAGAACTAAGCAAGTTGTGCTTCCGCCTAGTGTAGGTAGTGAGATTCCCACCTTTGTATGAAAGACTTTGTTTTACACCACCTTGTTGTATTGAATTTGATTTATTTGTTTGAGTAATTCATTTGATCAACTTATTGTTGGTCTGATCCTCTGATTATTGATAAAAGTGTATTTGTTTCAATTTGTGTTCACTCAGTCCAACCTGGCTCCACCAGTAGAAGCTACTAAGTAATTTGTTATTGCGCCCACCTCGGTGGCCGTAACACTGCCATATTTCCAAATCGTGAAGTCATCACAGAATAGGTACAGAATGGAAACTTGTAATCAAACGCCTATCTAACCAATGCTTTTTACATGACGCAAATACAGACACGTCACGTGACCTTGGGAAGTTCCAATCCTGGTCTTCTGATTGACTCGTGACAGTGAATGAGATCAATTGTTCCGGATCATTAAAGTGATCCGAACCTACCATCAATACTATTACAATGCGGCGCTTCCTAACAAGATGGCGGATTTTTGCGTCAGGGTACTAGCCAAGTTTCCATACTGTTTGTATACTGTGACGTCATCATCAGATAGAAAACTTTCAGATTGTGTCTATTTCAGAGGGATGTAAATTATTATTCATTGAAATGGTAAACTCCAGCTGCGCTCCCGCTGAAATAGTCACAATCTGCTATGGAAAACAATGTAAACAAACTCTAAAGAAAAGTTTTCTATCTGATGTTGACGTCACGACGATTTGGAGATTTGGCAGTAGATGTTGGCTTCATCGATTTTCAGTATGAATCAAAGACCTTAAAGATCTTAAAGACCTTAAAGACCTTAAAGACCTTAAAGATCTTAAAGACCTTAAAGATCTTTAAGGTACAATAGGCAGTATGAATCAAAGACCTTAAAGATCTTTAAGATACAATAGGCCGTGTCTATTCTATAACTGGTCCAAGCCAAGGAGGATCGTCGAGACGAAATAATAGGCTATCCCATTGGTACACTCTGACGCCACTTTTTTCCCGCGCTAGCCATCTTGGATTGACCATTATTCAAATTATGTCATTCCAATTTATTCATTTTCTTATCATTATTTACGAATGATTAAGTTATTATTAATAGCTCTAGTTGAAAATAAGTATTTGGACAAAACTGATAATACCAATGTTATTATGTATAATATATACTTATAAAGCTGGAATATCACTGACTTCTCACTGATAACGATTTGTGGAAAACTACTGTAGGCTACCTTATGGATTGCAGTGATTGGAATATAGCTTTCTTATAGGCCCGCCCTAGGTGCTCACTAAGAAATAATATTCTCAGGATATTTTTACTTCACGTTATGATAGTTCTGAAGGATTCAAAATGGACCATATGCATTGATGAATTAATACAGTAATGTTGACAAAAGCCATATGATTTCAAACTAGTTTAATGCTTTGTAATTCTAATGCGATTCATGTTTGAAGTATGATGTAGGATAAAAGGAAAAGGTGGAGTCACCAAAACATAAAATATGTTTCCAACTCTGAGGAGAATCTTTGAGTGTTATTAATACTAGGATTTACTTGAGTAAATCACCCATTTAGGTGATTTTGTTTTGTTGATGGAATTACAAATCCGTGTTTATGTCCTCAATGGATTTGAACCCAGGCCTCTGAATCATAAAGCCAGCATCTAGTCCAATTGACTACGGCCAATCCATATCATGTTTAAGTTTCAACATACCTCTGTGCAACTTAGCATATGTGTTATTCAATCAGGAACATATGTGTAGTTTGTACTGTAATCTTGACTTACCTTACATACTTCAAAATAATTGAACATTCTTCTATTCTGCATGATACAGTATAGCCTACATTTAAAACATTATAATATAAAATAAAAAAAAAACAATTATTGCAGATTCACAATAAAAAGTATCTGGCTACTATGAATTTATTCGTTGAAGATGTCATTCCCATCTGAAGTTGTCAAATTTGATTTAAAAGCTTTACTAAAAAATGGTTTTACACAATAAATGAGTGAATCAGCTCCCCTATAAAAAATGAGAGGCTATTCAAAATTCATTACAAATTAATTATTCCTTAAAATCAAACAAGGCTTGGCCGAGCTATAATGTTGATACATTTGAATTCTACTTCTATAGCTTGGCCTTGGTTTAGGCATACTTATTGCAAAGACAGACAGACAAATGCCAAAGGCTCTACTTGAAACAAAGCTTTCACTTCTCAGTCAACTACTGTTTATTCATCCCATATGTTTATTATTCTTTTTATGTAATACCGGGTGATTTTTTAGTCCTGTTATTCTATTTTCAATACATGGTAATTTTTCCCTAATAAAGGGAAATTTTGTTTTGTTGCACGAAGTTGGTAGCCCTACTCACTCAGTATACACAAGGCAGTGTGAGTTTATTATCCTTAAGCTGTGTAACTTTGTGAAATTTTATGATGATTCCAGTCGTGTTATGAACAGAATGTCTTTTACCATAGAACAACGGGTTTTCAATAATAAGCAAGGGTTTATGGCCTCCAAGGTCTCCAGACCTCACATCCCCTGATTACTTTTTGTTGGGCCTTCAAGTCTGATCAAGGGCCTGATTAAGTCTGAGGCCTTCAAAAACAATCCTCACAATATTGATGAACTGAAAGCTAATATTACAGACTTAATCACGAATATTTCCAATATAAATCTGAAAAAGGTTTCTGATAATATGGTGAAAAGAGTCCGAGCGTGTATAACCTCAATGGGTGGACATTTTGAACATATGGTGTAATAATTTTAAGTAACTAAGAAATGTGAGTAGTAAAATATCAATTTTCTTTTGTAAATAACAAATATTATCTTTTCATTAATACCCAAATTTCCATTTATAAATTACATCAAAAATTGGGTAACAGGACTAAATAATCACCTTGTATTATATGCCATAACTAGATACTGTTCCAAGCTCTCTGTAATATCAGAATGAATTCATGCACAGTGAATAACCTGATTCTATGAATAGATTATTGGTAAAATGATTGATAAACAGAAAATGGAAATTTAGTGGAAATAATATGACTATGAGTGATATAGTATTGATACTGTGATCTGAACTTAATATTTGTTAATGGGAGTGTACCTATATCAACTCTAGCTCACAGCTTCGGCCATGCCTAAGAATTTTTTATTGTGTTACTTTTGAATTACTTGGATGGAACTTGTATTTATTGTATTTAATTTGTATTGTTTGCTTGAACTGGACAGTAAAATTATTTATCCATCGATCTAAGTGTAAATAGAAGGTATTTATCTAGGCCTATCTATCCATCTATCTACATGTTAACCTTAACAAGAGTGAACAAATTAGTGAATTTATGGATTATTATCTGTGGAAAGTCACTCCTGGAGTCTTCTTTGAATTTCTGTTTATACATCCAAATGCACAAAAGGTTACCGTTTCCATGAAAACTTTTATTTTATTAATCAAAAATCAATTAAATGAACACATTAGCACAGATTTCAATGCTATGACTGCAGTGCAAGTGCAATGTTTTGGTCAAACCAAGATGGCCGAAAAGTTGCGCAAGCCTGAATGCGCGCAGACAGCCAAACTTTGTTTTGCCTACTCCATGATCCTCCTTGGTCCAAGCCCGACAGTCGACACCAAATCAAAATCAGCTGAGTGCTAACTTGTAAGCTATGACTGTTCTGTGGTTCTGATTCTAATTTTTTTATCTATTCTCTTCTTCACTGACACGACCGCATCTGATGTCAGTTATTCTTCTGCATTCAGTTCATAAAATATTTACTGTTTCTGCTTTCAGTTCTGCAGCTCGTTTCAAAGCAGTAAAACCAGTAATTCATATTTTAAAACATTTAGAATTAACTGCTAGTTTTTGTGTATCATCGCATCTAAAAATGAAAACCGGTACTTATTTGATTTCAGTGCCTGGGTAAGATATATAACTATATATATATATATAATAAAGAAGTGGCCTGTTACAGTACTTTAACACTTATTTATCTTAGAATAGTTACTATTAACGTTACAAATAAATAAGTACAGAGTGTATCCGAACTCCCTATTCTAGAGCATTGTTCCTTGGTTATAAACAAAATAATTATGTAAATATCATTTCCAAAAGTCCTTAGTTACTCACAGTGTCGCCATTTAGATTAAATCTGAATTTTTTCATTCACAATTTTTTTAAATAATGATTAAATATAGGGAGTGAAACTGCACAAACAATTATTTATGACAACTAGACAGATCTACAGGACAATATTAATTTTGAAATTTTTTAATAGTATAACAAAATAGCGGTCCTTAAAAATTACATTTCTTGAATTACAAAAATAATTGCATGTACTTTTTGTAGTAAATTTAATTAATAATTGATTGACATCTTATATTTCAAGATTGTTGATTTAGATTATTTCAAAAAATGATGAAACGGTTTATAACCCTCTAAAGCTAGGTCATTTATCACTACAGCTGCTATATCTCACTTGGTATTTGTTCAATCATAAAACATAAACTGTCAATCAATTTGTAATAAAAGTTACTAAATAAAGTTATTCTTGTATTTGTAAAATTAACGGGTTTTCAGTTATTCAAGAAGTAACATTTTAATATACCGCCATTTTGTTTTATAGATTTGAAAAATATTTGTAATTTTTTGTAGCTCGTCTATAGTTGTCATAAATGTTTGTGCTAAGTTTCACTTTGTCATTCGTATGAAATTGACAAGAGTTGAGCGCTGATAGTAGGAGAAAAATTGAAATCTCTTGAAATTCAGTATGGCAAGCAGAACTTCATATTTTTAAAACTTTAGATGTAACCTTTAACCTTAATTCCATGTTGAAAAATGATGGTCTCCTACTTCAATTGTCCAAGTTATAAAAACCCTCTGATCGCCCCATCATCTGGGAAACATTCCTTGGAGGATTGAGCTGTTGTAACTTTGCTGAGAAAGAGTAGAGGTAGAGGCCTCGGGTCGGGACTAGTTTTGGTTGCTGGCCCCCCAAACGCCGAAAGAGAGCAAATAGAAGTGGGTCCAACTTTCTCACTCCTACATATTATCATTCGTTATTTGTTATCTCTCAGCGTGTCCGCAAATAAACATAGAATAAAACCACCATTGGGCTTGGAGGAGAGGAGTGGGCTGCCGAGTTCCTCAACCGAGTTCGCCCACCTAACAAAAATGCATGATCAACATTAAAAAATTTGAGATTTTACACAATCTGGCAAAAGCGGATACTTGGTCTACTAGAAGCATATTTTATTCAGACATCTCTCTAACTCTGGGCCAGAACTAAGTTGAACATGAGATCTCTAACACCTTCCACTAAGTTACAAGTAAAGCTCTCAAGATGGGAAACGCTTGAGTTCCATCCCTCACTAAGTTGGTTGCTGGAAAAGGGTGTCAGTCTCAAGTGCAAGTATTTCAACTTTTTGTTATTTGTGTTTATTATATAAAATTATCAACACATTTTAAATAATATAAATATATTGCCATTTAAAAGCCAAGGCCTTTCTATTAGGTACCTTTAAAACCCAATTGAACAGAACCTTTTAGATTATGCTCATCCATGGGACAAATTGAAACTCCCAGTTCAAATTTGAATCTAATATACTTTCAACAGTTATAGGATTAAGTCACCTCACACTAGCACCGAAATACTTATTATAATAATTACTCTATTAATAAGTGCTGCGGTCTGTATTATATTTTTCAGATTTCAATATCAAATAAAAGATGAGAAAGATATCAATGCAGGAGGATATGATTGTGTTGTCTACACTTCAGGGGAACCTCCAAACAGCGACAGTCATCCTGAAGCAATAAAATCGGTCCTTGCTCGAGCATCGAAAGTAAGTTCTATTTGACTTTGGGTCTCTTTGGTTATCATAATAAATAAATGGGTACTTTGATATTCACTTCCAGGTAGTACGAAATTTAATCCAAACTGAATCATAATCCGTGGTTTAGGAAAGGTACACCAATTGGCAGCATTGATTTGAAATAATTATACTACAGCAAACCAATTTCTAATTAACTTATTTTATTCCAATTATTATTAGTTTTTTTGTTGACAAGAAGGCCAAAGTAATAGACCAGGAATCTTCACATTTACATGACTCAATCAATTTTTTATCCCACTTCTAGCAGTGCTGCTTTCAAACTGGATTAAATGCTGAATAAGTGGGTTTGCCTCGAGAGACATTGCCCCAACAGCTGAAGATGCTGAATTGCTGAAGATTAAATTTCTAGGATAATAAAAGATATTGAATGCTCACTCCAAGTATTTTTGATAATAAGGGATTCGTGTAGTACACGATTAATTGTTTCAAATTCCACTCATTCGATTTAAACTTGACAAAATAATATTGAAGAAACATTTTCCATTATTGTTGAACGTATCTCCCAGTTTGAAAGTTGAATATATTCAGATCATAATAGGTGAAGATGTCGGCTTCTCTTTTCTGTGTGGCCTTAGTGGTGACTGGTGAGTGCCCCAGCCCCAGCTCAATCCGGCCACTACTCTACAACCTCACTTTCAACAAACCACAGTTGCAAAAAATGAAGATTGAATTATTCTTAATATATTTTTAAGAAATATGGAAATGCATACTGTCTTTGTGTCTTTGTCAAGAACTGCATAGGCTAGTAATCCCGAAAGCACGAAAATCATAATCAGTAATTCAAACTGGTAAATTGAGAGGATATTATTTATTATATATTTTCTCTTCTTGATAAAAACTAGAAATCATAACCTATTTATATCAGTCACTCGTAATTTTAACTTCGATTTCGAAATAATTTCATCATAGAGCTTCTGTCAATTAAAATAACTTAATTCTACATTCTTTGATAAATAGAAAATCTATTTTTGCTATCAGTAGAGATACAAATATGGTATTGTCAAATACAACTTGTAGACGCATTACATTATTTCGAAATCTAGCTATGTTGTGTATCCTAAAAATTTGTTACCATGATTTGTCTTTCAATTTCCATGGAAAAAATGTTATTTTGTCAAATTTTGCCCAGGTAAGCCTATTGTATTGTTCAATATTTCACAACTAGTGTACTTCATCAGCGTTATTGAAATGTTTATCTGCAAAATTGCATTCAATTTCATTTTCGGTTTTGAAATAACTACGATTATTGAAGGCCTATTTACTGGAATTTGATAGCATAGTAACCCGGAAATACTCTGTTAATAACAAGATTGTTGAAACCATGAAATCATTTTGAAACAGACCAAAGTACTAACTCCCCTTGGGATTGATTACGCTGCTATTTTATCTATAATTCAGTACATTAAACATTAATATAATATTTATTAGTATCAAACAAATTCATCATTATGCTAATAATAGGCCTGTTCTTATCGGGATAAATTCTAAATGTCTCTATTGGTTTCCTGACAGATTTCTTGAAGTTTTTCATTAGATATGAGGATGAATATTTAATAAGCTCTGTAGATCCAAAAAATTAAAAATATTAAGAATTTGAGTGAAATGTGGGAAATTGATTAATTACTATATAGAACAAAGTTTATGGCAATTTGAGGATAAAAAACTTTGCAATCTCGGTTTTTAATCATGAATTATGTTGACCTTTGTCTGTTGATAGGTAGACTTACGAACTATTTTATCAGTCAACAATTTCAGTAGCTAAAATTTTTAATCTAGAGATACTCAAAAAAGTTTTTCAACACCACTTCAAATAACAAGTACTGTACTTTTCAAAGTAGCTTAAACAAGTCTCAATCCTGGATTTTCCAAGTTTGTTGATTTAATTTTTATGAAAAGATAAGGGTTAGAATCTATTGTAGTTTTGCCGATAAACAATACATAGTAAAAGTTTGAACACTGGACGTAGTGATGATTATAAACCTTGTTAAATTCACGTATTCACATTTTTCCTACCGAAAGAATTTCATTTAATGCTTATTTAGTCTACTCCTAAGTGATAGTTTTATAATGTTGTTTCAAAGATAGGAGAAAGTTAATTCCTTAGTACTTGATACTGGTCAATGAAAAATATTATTTTTTAGATATTAAATTAATTAATTTGTGCTCAAACTTTTGAATCCTGCTATTGAAGTATACTTCTTAACTCGATATGATTCCAAACCCCTTTTGTAATATTTGCTGATATATTTCGAATTTTGACTTAGTTGATGTTTGTAGTGAGGTCAGTAGACATTGATTTTTTAATTGGGTTTGAATTTCAAATCATTAAAAATTTAAGGTACTCTGTAAATTTTTGAATTCTAACTAAACATGTATTAATATTCACTGATTCAATTTTAACCTCACATTCAGGAAGATTCAACAGTTGTAATTAATTTTAATTTTTTTGAACAGACCTTCCACTTTTGATGACTTATTGAAATCAGAAACGTTCGTACTGCACAAGTTCATACTTCAAAATTATTCATGGATATAACAGTTTGACTTATAAATTTAACTTTCAGTTGGATGAAGCCCTATCAACTGAAGGAGGATTATTTGAAGTGAACCTTACTGCTGGTAGATTGGTTTATTCTCCAACCGGACCTCTTTCAGACTATCATGATGTCCGAAGCTACGGTGAAGCTGTCAAGCAAGGAATTTTGAGGTAAATATTGAGAGTAAAAGCGTGAAATGGTTTTTAATCGAGGATCATGACAAATTTTTGTAATATGATTTGATATTATAATTACATAAATAATTTTCCATTTCAATTCATGAGCATTTAGAAAACTCAACACCACTTGAGTAAAAAAGCTATCTATAAACTTGATTTTTGTATGTAAACGAGTCAGTTTAATCAAGTTTCATAGATTAGGATTTACATGTTTGTGTGTTTGATTATTTTGCCATGAATAGTCTTGACAAGAAAAAGTCTGTTGCTCTATTCCAAAGCATTCTTCTCATTTCAATACCCAACGAAATATTAAGTCGGTTTCAAACTAAAATATTCAAGTTATTCTTAATTCAAAGTATAAGAGTATCACGTTTTCGTTTTTTTAGAAGAAATTGAAACCCATAACTGCATTAACAAACATGATTCAATTCACATTTCTCACTTGATGCTCTTTCACTGTTTTCAGAGCAATAAAGGCTGGATCTAAAGCTCCTCTGTTGGTTTTACCTCAGTCCTCAGCATTTACACACACACAACTAGTATCAGTTCTTGGTGCACTTGAAGCCCTGTATCTGGTAAGTCTATCTTCCGCTACTAATTCGTTATTTCGTTAATTAAAATATAACATAAATATTTCTCTTTCAATCTCAGGAAAATAATACGGTACCATCTTTGTATCACCTTTCTTTAAAGAATAATTGCCTCATCAGGCTTGGTACTTCACACAAAAAAGATAAATGCCTCAGATTATCTCTCCAAGATAACTTGGTAATTTAAAGGGATTGAGCTTTGTTAAATAGTTAATTTTTTATAACACATTAAACCTTAAATTCTCACCCAAGTTCTTGAGCCTCTACCTCACGTATGATTCTATTTTATGACCAGTGGATTAAGAAACTTATGAATGCTTTGCTTCAAATATTCGATAGGAAGCGAAATTCAGCTATTTTAAAAAAGAATGCCTCTATGAACCTGATCATTGTGTTTCGTTATTTAATCCCTTCAATTGTGACTTGATTTCTTCAGGTTAACACTTTTTATTATTCTAGAGCATCCAATACCGTGAAGACTGTCCAGACAAAAATCCAAAAATCAAATCCCTTGGTGTCTGGGGTTACAAAGGAAGCAATGCTGATTCTTTCTTCAAATATGTTGTTGCCTTGGAGAATGGAAGGTTAGTGTAACTTTCTGCCTTCTATGTAATGTATATGTATTGTGCCTGTGAGAATACATTTGATAATAGATATCAATCTCAATTTAATTAAGTATCAATCTTGGCTTCTCTATCTAAAGCTGATAAATTATTTCAAAAATACTTCTTCCAACATATTTTAATTTTAAAACTATTCAATATAGATTGGATTACCATAATAATTCAATTTCACAGGAGAGCTAATAAATGAATTAGAAAGCCTTCGTCCATCGTGGAGTTTGTTGAAGGCATTGATTTTTTATAGTCACTCAACTTATAACTTGGAAATTTTGTTTGATAATTTAAAATTCTGCTAGTGAACACTCTTGACCGTCGATTATAGATAAACTGTGACTTGAAAATCTAGAATAATTCACCTTTTCAAAATAAAATTGTGGAATTTTACATTTAATATATACTATGTACTATGATACTATTATTCAATTATGATACAGATTCAATTTGTTTCTAAATCTCAGTGCTTCTTGAAGTTACTCTATCGATTTCCGTCAAACTCCTTCTAGAACTGTGCTAATTATGAGAGTGATAACAATCTATAAACAAAAAAAAATTTGAAAGACATAATTATCTGAGAAATTCGATAAATCTGGACTTTTTGAAAGCAACAGGAACTTGACAGACTGAAAACTGGACGTACTGAAGTTGCCTACCCGGGCTGATTATTGATTAACTGAAATCTTGATAAAGTGAATCTTACCCGAATTGACTACCGTATTTGCACGGTACCATGCGCACCGGTTTTCTAAAAATCCAACGCAAAATTGGTGCGTATCATAAGTGAGCTTAAAAATACTGAACAAAAAAAAGGCAAAAAAGGAGACTCAATCAATACCGGCATGAACAGTTTGTCACAATTTACCGTGAGTCTGTCTACGATGTTATTAATTTTAGTTATTTTACTACTAAATACGGTAATTCACGATTTATAATATTGAATATTCTTTAGATGAATAATAATTAAATAGAGTTTTCAATAAGAGCTTTAATTTTACCCATATTTTGTTTTCCATTAAAATTTACACTCGTTTCTGGGGTGGGCGTGGTACATGAACAAATACGGTATATTTTGGATGATTTTGAATTAGGTGCGTGTGCCGTGACATTGGAGGAGGTGACCCCGAGCGCATGGCTCCGCCCAGAGTGGTCGACTATGTCAAAGAAGCGTTTCCAGCCAACTCGGGCATCTCGATCAAAATTGAAGATCAACTGTCTTTTTTGGAGAAGGAGTATCCACTCTATGCAGCCGTCAATCGGTGCGCCAGTGGTGAGTCACCCAATCATAACTCAATGATTTTTCATTCTATTTAAACAATAATTGATTGTTGAGTTTCAAGGTTATAGTGTTGAAGATGGCTGGAGAAGTCTTAACTCCACCTAAAAAAGATTTTTTTTAAATCTGTTCAGTTTATTATGGATAAGTGAAAGCTGAGTTCTTATTGTTTCTGTATTGTCAATTGATAGTTAACAAGACAATATTTTTTGCAGAAGAAAAATACAAGAAGAGAAACTATTTTTACTTTCCTTGCCCTATTACCATAGGTAAGGAAAGTATTGCTTTCCGAAAAAAATTGAGGTACCCCAATTTCTAAATTTCTATACGTTTCAAGGTCCCCTGAGTCCAAAAAAGTGGTTTTTGGGTATTGGTCTGTATCTGTGTGTGTGTGTATGAGTGTATGTGCGTCTGTGTACACGATATCTCATCTCCCAATTTACGGAATGACATGAAATTTGGTACTTAAGGTCCTTACAGTATAAGGACATAAACAATTTCGATCAAATGCAATTCAAGATGGCGGCTAAAATGGCGAAAATATTGTCAAAAACAGGGTTTGTCACAATTTACCGTGAGTCTGTCTACGATGTTATTAATTTTAGTTATTTTACTACTAAATACGGTAATTCACGATTTATAATATTGAATATTCTTTAGATGAATAATAATTAATAGAGTTTTCAATAAGAGCTTTAATTTTACCCATATTTTGTTTTCCATTAAAATTTACACTCGTTTCTGGGGTGGGCGTGGTACATGAACAAATACGGTATATTTTGGATGATTTTGAATTAGGTGCGTGTGCCGTGACATTGGAGGAGGTGACCCCGAGCGCATGGCTCCGCCCAGAGTGGTCGACTATGTCAAAGAAGCGTTTCCAGCCAACTCGGGCATCTCGATCAAAATTGAAGATCAACTGTCCTTTTTGGAGAAGGAGTATCCACTCTATGCAGCCGTCAATCGGTGCGCCAGTGGTGAGTCACCCAATCATAACTCAATGATTTTTCATTCTATTTAAACAATAATTGATTGTTGAGTTTCAAGGTTATAGTGTTGAAGATGGCTGGAGAAGTCTTAACTCCACCTAAAAAAGATTTTTTTTAAATCTGTTCAGTTTATTATGGATAAGTGAAAGCTGAGTTCTTATTGTTTCTGTATTGTCAATTGATAGTTAACAAGACAATATTTTTTGCAGAAGAAAAATACAAGAAGAGAAACTATTTTTACTTTCCTTGCCCTATTACCATAGGTAAGGAAAGTATTGCTTTCCGAAAAAAATTGAGGTACCCCAATTTCTAAATTTCTATACGTTTCAAGGTCCCCTGAGTCCAAAAAAGTGGTTTTTGGGTATTGGTCTGTATCTGTGTGTGTGTGTGTATGAGTGTATGTGCGTCTGTGTACACGATATCTCATCTCCCAATTTACAGAATGACATGAAATTTGGTACTTAAGGTCCTTACAGTATAAGGACATAAACAATTTCGATCAAATGCAATTCAAGATGGCGGCTAAAATGGCGAAAATATTGTCAAAAACAGGGTTTTTCGCGATTTTCTCGAAAATGGCTCCAACGATTTTGATTAAATTTATACCTAAAGAAGTCATTGATAAGCTCTATCAACTGCCACAAGTCTCATATCTGTAAAAATTCCAAGAGCTCCGCCCCATCTATGCAAAGTTTGATTTTAGATTCCCAATTATCAGGCTTCAGATACAATTTTAACATAAAATTTCAAGTGGAAAAGATTGAGCATGAAAATCTCTACAATTAATGTTCAGTAACATTTTTACCTTAAATTGAAAATAAGCTTGAAGTTCGAGAAAATAAGATTATTAAATTGCAAACTGTTGGCAACTGTTGATTCTATTAAATCATTCACTATGAAGAGATAGCAGACTTCGTGTGTCTGCAGCGTTATTGTCCTGTCACCAGCTGGCTTAGATCTTTGAATAGTAGACTCTAGATGCGCGTGAACACTAGCGTCAGTTGATCAATTTTCATAACGGCAAGGAAAGTTGTGTGAGTGCGCCAGATTTTTGTGTTTTATCTATCATCATATTAGGCTAGATCAAGGTATATAGATGTAACTGGATGGCACAAACCGCCAACGTGACAATTGTCATACAAGAATGAAACCGTAAAGTCATGAGCTAATCATGCTACTTACTTAGGCTGTGCAACAGGCTAAAAAAACTTTCTAATGGTGACAATTTTTAAAGTTTTTTGATTTGGATACTATCAAGTTATCAAAATATAAAAAAATTCTCAGGAATTTTTTTCTGATTATTATTTTTTGATATATGAGTGTCTAAAGTTTAAATTTTTTAAATTGATCATTTAAAATTTGGTAAGATATTAATTCATCATATTTAGAGTATACATTCTTCACGGTTGTTGTTGATTAAATAAGAAAATATTTTCTCAAAATATAAATATTTGAAAAATTGATTCAAATTTGAAAAAATAGGTCATACTAAATTATTTCAAGTAATTATTTGAAAATGGAATAACCTTTTCAAAAATATATATTAAAAAATTCTCTATTCAATCAACAATACTATGAATAATGTACCCTTAAAATTTAGTCGGCTCTTGAAAAATCCAAAAATTTCAAAAATTCAAACTTTGAGCGCTCACGCACTCGTATAAAAAAAAGTAATAATCAGAAAAAATCCCTGAAAATCTTCTCTTATTTTGTTAACTTTATAGTATACAAATCGAAAAACTTTAAAAATATCACAAGTAAAACGTTTTTTCTTAGTCTTTTACACAGCTTCAATGAAACTACAACAAAGCTAATGATATTTGACATAATAATAATGAAGCTATGACATCAAGAAAATATCAGGTTATCATATCATAGTTGAATGAAAATAATGAAAAAAATATTTATCAAATACGAAGTTACTACTTTGAAATAATACGGGGGAATGAAATTCTTGATGTGGAAACGTTTTGGACATAACATTGGTTTGGAAAATCAATCTTGGACAAACAATGTTTAGTAAAAGATATGAAGGGAAGATGAAAGGGACAAGAAGTCAAGTTCAACTTATGATGTAATGAGTGATGAGTACTAAACTCCTGCTACAAAATCTTATAATTTATAGTAATATAGAGGAATAAATTTGACTGGATGTGAAATTTCTGTGATAGAAGGCGTAATTAGACCTGAGCTACAATTCAGGCTTTGCAACCTTTGCTGAAGATTAGAATTTGTTGATTAATTCCAGTATTAGTAGCCCATTGTAAAAAGGAACACATGTTGACTTGCAGTTGTGGAGAGACACAACGGCCGAGTGGTTTACCTGAGCTACGACGGGGGCAATGCGACCGAGAGCCTGCTGCTGGTCGGAAAGGGCGTGACCTACGACACGGGTGGCGCCGACCTCAAGGTCAACGGATTCATGGCCGGCATGTCACGTGACAAATGCGGAGCCGCCGCTGTCGCCGGATTCATGAAGGTCAGTTTTCAAAATCAAACTTCATATATAGGAGGCCAGCAACTGGGCAAAAAAGAAAAAAATGTATTTTATTGTATGTTATAATTTATTATGCTAAGATTATTTATAGGTCTTACTCCTCTGAGTATTTTTATTTGTGTTATCAGGAATAGTAGGCCTACACCCTAATCGGGCTTATGCCTAGGGTTGACGTTGTCCACTTTTATCTAAAATTTTTCTTGGTTATTATTATGTATTATGTTTGTTTTTGAAACAAATGAATTGATTGACAAAAAAAGTGCGGGAATTAATTCTGAACTGAGTGATCTTTTGTACAATGATTCTAGGCTATGGGGCAGCCAGGTCATTTGATATCATTAATATTATTCCTGACTATGGGGGACCATTACTCTATTATATGTTTTATAAAAGGTCCTCGATAAAGATGTTTAATCAACATCTAATAAAAATAAATTTGTTCTAATGTACAATACAGTAGAACCTCGCTAATCCGAACACGGATGGACCGACCGTGCCGCCGATACAATAGCCTTCCGCTAGACCGACCATATCCTTATCGGCGTTTTGTTTAGGTATCCGGTCGTCGCTCCGTTCAAGTCGTATATTATCATGATTGTGCAATAGTCTACTGATTGTACTGTATTGTTGTGATATGCAAACTATCACAATAAAGTCCATTTATACAGTACTACAGTATTAGGCGTCATTTATGAGTTTTAGTACAATATTTCGTGTTCAAAATTCAGTTTTACTATGTGCTATGTCAATAAACGCGTTCCTCTGATAATCCGACCTTTTTGCTGTTCCGACCATGCTCCCGGTCCCGTAGGTGACGGATTAGCGAGGTTCTACTGTACATATCTTCAATTGAAGGTTGATGTTACAGCCTTCTACTTACATTACTTGAATCCATGAGAAATGTATTTGCAAATAATTGTAATATACTATTGCACTAACCAGGATCAGCTATCTGGTATCAGTATATTTATATTTGATAAAACCCTCTCGATATGGAGCTGATCCCTGATTGAAATTCATCTTGCTTGGTACAACCTAATGTATTAAATGTTTAAAAAATGTCTTCAATAAAATAATTATGTGATATTAAATGCAATATCTAGAAAAACGTGGTAAATGAACAAGAAAGTATCATTCTTTAAAACGGTTTTATTTATTTTTAACTCAGTTTTCAATTAATAAATGGTTTTCACTTACTGTTTTGCAATCTTCTTTATCAAACTTCAAATAGATTATATTTTTACTTTAATTTTATTTTCACTTTACTGCTGACTATTGGATGCATGTTGAAAGGTGCTGTCGGAGTTAAAGCCAGCTAACTTGAAGGTGATCGGTGCGCTGAGTTTGGTACGGAACAGTGTGGGTTCCAACTGTTACGTCTCTGATGAAGTGATTGTTGCTCGCTCCAAGAAACGGGTCCGCGTCAACAACACTGACGCTGAAGGTCGCATGATTATGGCCGATGTGCTTTGCCATGTGAGTAATCTATGCAGGACTAGCAGCCGGTAGCCCGTACTTTATAATATCATAGAAGGTGGATTACTATAAATGAAAATCTGCCTATCCTCGGTAAATTGTGAAATTTTTTTTCAAAATTTCAAGTTAATAATTCAAGTTTGTAACATATTGTAATTTGGATAGATAAATAAAAATCCCTAGCTGAAATATTTATAGGTCTAAGTGAAGTAATTGGCTAATATCGCCAAAGAGATATTTTCAGACGTCCTGGCTAAACTGTACAACAGCCTAAGAGGGATGGAAATAATTTTTTGCTAATATATAATATTATATAAAATATTGAAAATTGAGGTTAGGCGTAAACATTTAGTGATCGGCGACCTAACGATCGACCGAGCCATACAACGTAGAATCTGACCAAACACCTTGGCAGAAATTTATTGTGGCAAAACGGTATGCAATTTGAGGAACTAAAGGTCTCACGTGGCTAATTATTATGATGTATGAAACAAATAATAACCTATAAAAAATCACTTAGCATTAGGGATGGGTATCGAAAGATAAAACATCGATGTTTTGAACATCGATGTTTTTTTCATCCTAACATCGATAAGTGAAAAACATCGAACAGTAAACATCGATGTTTTTAAACATCGTTTATTGCCCTATGTTTTTTTGGATGATACTATTCCAGTCAATATAGACATAAAAAAGGGGGTGTGCTTGCAATTTATATTGTAGTTCTGATTTTTTAATACATTATTTGGGTACATAAGAGAAGTCCAGAACCAATTTCTTCATGCAAGATTTCCTTGTGCTAGATACAAGATAGCCCAAAAACCTCGTTTTTTCGGCTCATTTTCCAGTTTTCAGCTATTTCTGCCAAATCTCTCCCAGATTATATAATTCTGAAAAAATGAGATCACTCGGAACTCTCTATCTCCAATGAGTACTTTGTTATAATTTTTCAAAAATGAGTAAAATTTGAAGAAAAAATCAATTTTGATGAATTTTAGTTTTTAATCAACAATATCTTCCGATTGTTACAATTTAGATGTATATTTCAAAATCCCTCTAGGCGTATTTTTGTGCTATACAATCTGAGATCAGGTAGAGCGCTCTATGTCATATAGATTTCCAGATACACCTGACAACAATGCTCCTTGTATTGTGGAAAACACCTAATTTTCAGCTTCAACCATCATCACCATCTACTTTGTCCTCACATTGATATTTCGCACAATGACATAAGTTCATGGGTAAGAATCACCCGTTAGATGCACTTAATTTCAAAGCACACTTATAATTTACTTTTGACACAATGCTCAGATTTCATCGTACTACACTTCATTCTTCTCGGCTCGCCAAGGCGTTCAAAACCATGCATCAACAGTCAAATTCGGTCAAAAATAGAAAATTTATTGTTGAGTGTAGGTACTTATTCATATTCAATACATAAGCAATGGCCAATTTCTATATTCAAAGCTATGTATCTCGGTAACCCCTTATTATAAAAATTATTACTTAATCTTGAAATGTACAATAGAATTTTCTATTTCATCTGCTGTAAACAATTCATGAAAAAATATGTTCGTAAAGTGAGATTTGATTGTTGAAAAAAATCCGGAAATTGTAGATATTTTTCTCATATTAACGTATTTGGCAGTTCTATGATAGCGAAAAGTGATTCAAGATGAATTTTAGGCAACTGAGCTCGTAGAGGATGAATTTATCTACAATTTGTAATCAATCGTAAGTTTCTATGATTTATCAGACTCGTTTTAGAAACTCTTGATCAACAGTAAAATTACGAAAAAAATGTAAAAACTGAAATCGCCATTTTTAAAATCTTAACTTCCAAATTGTTTTGGAATCGAAAGTATTATTTATTGGAGTGGGTAGAGGGGGACAATTATTTTCACATTCTCACTAGATTTGGAAATTTTATCAGAAGTATTTCACAAGACATGCAACTTTGAATATAGAAATTGGTCATTAAGTACACTCAAAAATAAATTTTCCATTTTTCGACCGAATTTGACTTATTATGCATGATTTTGAACCGCCGTGACGAACCGAGAAGGATGAAGTGTGGTACGATGAAATCTGAGCATTGTGTCAAAAGTTATGTGTTTGAGATTTTGATCCTTGAGGTGTCCTTAAGCGCGCCTCTCCACTAGGAAATACTGAAATGAAGTGTATCTTACGGGTGATTCTCATAGAACATAATCTCAAGAACTTATGTCGTTGTGCGAAATATCAATGTGAGGACAATGTAGTTGGTGATGATACTTGAAGCTGAAAATTAGGTGTTTTTCACAATACAAGGAGCATTGTTGTCAGGTGTACCTGGAATATGAGATAGATCGCTATACCTGATCTCAGATTGTAGAGCACAAAAAGAGCTTCTAAAGTGACTACAGTTTTATCTGGAGCTATTGTTCCAATATTTCAACAGTTAATAATTCAAGTTTGCAACATATTGTAATTTGGATAGATAAATAAAAATCCCTAGCTGAAATATTTATAGGTCTAAGTGAAGTAATTGGCTAATATCGCCAAAGAGATAACATAAAGATTAGATAATATCAGACGTCCTGGCTAAACTGTACAACAGCCTAAGAGGGATGGAAATAATTTTTTGCTAATATATAATATTATATAAAATATTGAAAATTGAGGTTAGGCATAAACATTTAGTGATCGGCGACCTAACGATCGACCGAGCCATACAACGTAGAATCTGACCAAACACCTTGGCAGAAATTTATTGTGGCAAAACGGTATGCAATTTGAGGAACTAAAGGTCTCACGTGGCTAATTATTATGATGTATGAAACAAATAATAACCTATAAAAAATCACTTAGCATGTAGAGAGCATATTTAAAAACCCAATAAAAATAATTAAATGTATTAAGGAAGTAGGAGGTTACCGGGCGCATGAATACTGTAATAATTTGCATGCACCAATCAAATAATGGCAATTGATAGGCGGCAATAGTGAGCCGATTCAAAAATATTTGTATATATTTCTACAAATAAATAGAGTTTATGAAAAAATTGTTGTATAGTCTATGTTTTGGATATGGCCCGAAGGCAAAGAAATTATTATATATATAACATAAGTAATAGTTTAATATTTTGGCACGGTCTATTTGAGCCTTGAATGGCGGAGGACTAGAATATTCAAATTTTATGCAAATTTGAAAATCGGAAATGAGAATTGTAAAATTGAGAAACGAGAACGACACTCGCCTGCCAACTGCCACCATGAGAGGTCACTAAAAATTATAGAGCGTAATACCTTGCTATATCTTGTAATAACTTAAAGTTAAATTGAATTACTAAATTTCTTATAAGACTTTGTGATGCTCTTATAAAGCAAAAGTCATTTTAAATAATTTTGTAACCCCTTGGAAGAGACGACTCCGGCTACAATAATCCAGGACCACCAGGAGTTGGATCGACATCAGCAGCTCATAAGAAAATTTCGACACGTGAGTGAAAAATATTGAAATAGTGATAGGGCGCCCTCAGTGCTTCGAAATTACATAAGAATCAAAGCTAGCTCGTCGAAAGGGTTTTCTTATAAATTAAGAATTTGGTAAAAAATACTTGCGCAAGTAAATGTAGTATTAAAGGTATCTTATTAGAAAGTAACGAATCAATCTACATATCAGAAGATCTATAAATCAAAGAAGTATAAAATCTAGGCTGTTAATACACATTCATATGGTCATTAATTTCTGCAATATAATTTGCGATAGTTTGTTGTAGCTCTGATTCACTAGATGAATTGCTCTTTTATTCCGTCAGGTGCCGAATCTTGCACCCTGAGATAAAATATATATTTATTACAAAGAAATCTATTAGATACTATAGAATTTAATATGTATATTTGGATTATTAGTTGTCAATTTATCAAGTTGATTTCAGCTTTAATGGAATTGTCCAAGTCGACAGGCATTAGCAAGCTGATATCGCAGCTACATGCAAATAGATGCATATGATCATAAAAGTAAAAGCACATGGTAACGTTTCGTGCTGTAGAATTTAGAGAATAGTATTTAGCCTGTGATATTTTATTGATTTCGATTATTGTTCTATTTTTATATTATATATTTTTTATCGCTCTATATATTTTTTGCTCTGATTTATTTTTGCAATATTTGTTAATATATGTATCAAATTGTTTATGGTGTACGATTTATTTTTTATTCCTCAATACTATAGGATAAGTACCATATATATATTTTTTAATGAATTATCAGAATTATAGTGGAAGCTCATATCTGGGCCTATAAAGATTTTTATGAGACTGTATCCTATGAAAAACCACGACCTAATTTTTATAATTATTAAAATATTTCATGCTCTACCGACTGATGCCAAGCAGGAGGCTAATCGTTATTTAACTATAAAAAATAACGTGACAAGTTATAAGTATTTCAGACGTGGTGATGCGTCATTCGTGTATTTTGTATATAGTCAAGGCAATGAATGCTCAAAAAAGGGTATAGTGGGAAAAGTTGGGAAGACAATTTTTTGACCCCGCAGTTCTGTTTATGGTAGTAAGGAAGTAAACATATCAAAAGTCCCCACCCCTACCCCTTGTGCTAAGGGGGTGGGGATGGTTTAAAGGTACCATTTTTTGGTTTCTCTCATGAAACTCAAAAACTATGTATCCTAAGGCCTTGACTGTCATATAACAGCAATACAAACTGTCTATGATTCAAAATTCAAAAGCACAAAATTCCACTGAACGAAAAGTGTAGAGAATTTATCAAGCTTCATTTTGGAATTTTTAGTTATGGCGGTTGAATGCATTGTTCTCAAGATATGAGCGTCGAAGCAAAACGCTGAAAAATGCAACTTTTAAACCACCCTCATCCCCTTAGCACATGAGTTAGGAATGGGGACTTTTGATATGTTCTCCTCTTAACTAGTCTCAACAAAGCTGCAAAGTCAAAATTTTTGTTTGAAACATCCCCTTCAAATTCCTTTGTCAATTGGTCTATTGTTGCAAAAATGGAGATTTCACACTCAACCCTAAAGCTGCTGCAAAAGGTGCAGGGAAATTCGTAAAAGTGTGAAATTATACATCAAATTGAAGAGAAATCAATGCTCTATAAGCTCATAATCAGCATGGATTTTCCCCATTGATTTTTAAAAAGTTATAAGAACAAAAATATAAAAAAAATGATGGCAAACGTATTCTTTTCAAAAATGTCACAATTTCAAGAGCGGATATCTCGAAAACTAGAGAAGATATTAAAAAAACTTGTAGAATGAATGTTGTAGGAAAGTATGTGAGCTTTAATTTGTTATATGACAGTCAAGGCCTTAGGATACATAGTTTTTGAGTTTCATGCGAGAAACCAAAAAATGGTACCTTTAAATCACCCCCACCCCCTTAGCACAAGAGTTAGGGGGGGGGGGGCTTTTGATATGTTTACCTCCTTACTACCCTAAACAGAACTGCGGAGTCAAATATTGTCTTCCCAACTTTTCCCTCTATAACCTTTCCTTGACTGGACTAATCCCGTAAATGTATAAGTCAATTCCTTCCTTTATAATATACTGTAATAGATTTTCAAAATTTTGTCAGTAGAGAGAGTACATGTTTATTCTCCGTCTTTCTGCAAGTCTGTTTGTGATATCTCACTTTTATTCATCAAATCACCACAAAACCTAAATAATTATTATTAATATTTTTGATTGAAAATTGTGTGAAAGTGACGACTTTTACACAATTTCAATAAAATTTGGACTAGTTTGATGTATTTCAACTTTGAACTTTGACAAGCTTTGAAGGCTTTATATTTCAAATTTTTTCATTAAGCTGATTTCAATGAATTTGAAAGTCTTTAACTCTCATTCCTAAACTTGAAGCCCCTCAAACTTGTTATTCAATGTGAATATAATTGTGACATAACGGGTGTAGATAAATCGTCATATGAGATGAGCAACTGTGGGAGGAATTCAAAGTATGGCACTTATCTTGAAAGACAGGTAAGATTGGTCAGATAGCATGCATGTTCCGTTCATGGTCGAATATTCATCTATAATAAATTTTATTATTTTGAAAAATCTTGGTTCGCCACTGGAACTAAGAAAACCTTTGTTGTATTTGGATGGATTCAAATTGAGCCAGTTTTGAAATTAAAAAGTTCAATTATTGGTGAAACTTAATTAATATGGCAATGTAAATTTGTTTTTTTTTTAGATGAAAGAGCTGGCGCAAAATCTGCCAAATCCGCACCTGATGACGGTGGCCACCCTCACTGGGCATGCCTGCCTGGCAGCTGGTAACGGATACTCTGTAAGTATCTACTTTTCAATACCTTCTACTTACTTCTTGGCGCTACAGCTTATTTAGAGTCTTGACGTCCTTCAAAAAGCTCTCCACTCGTCTCTATCGGCAGCCTCACGTCTCCATCCCCTGACACCCAGCACCCTGATATCGTCCTCCTCATCCTCCAGCCAACGCTTTCGCAGACGTCCTCTCAGCCTTCTCCCTCCTGGGTTGTTTCTGAAGTTTTTTCTTCCACTCTTGAGTCACTGATCTTCTCAACGTGTCCCAACCTACTCAATCGCCTCCCTTTTATCTCGTCAACAATTTGACATTTTTGGTTCAGATCATGCAGCTCTTGGTTTGATCGTATTTATCATTCACCATCAACATATACTGGGCCAAATATCCTGTTCAAATCCTTTCACTTCCAAATATTCAATAGATCTTCTTCCTTCTTTGTTAAAATCCATGTCCATTCAACACAATTGTTTCATATATCTGTATCTCCACTTTCCTGGACAGGGTTTTGGATCTCAAATATTGGATCAGAGCACTATAGCATCTGTAATTTCACCTTTATGTCAGTCTCAACATTTTCATCATCTGCTATGACAGAGCCGAGATATTTGAAATTTCTCAACCTTTCAAAGTGATAATTGCGATTCAAAGTTTTTCAAAGTAATAATTTGTTTGGTGGAGTGTCATTTTAGTAAGATGTATGAGTTTTAGTAGAATTTTAAATTCTAACATAGTCTGAAATAGACAATTGTCTTTTGTCAAATGAACAATTTGACAAAAGACATGAACTCAATATACTGGAACAATTTGACAAAAGACATGAACTCAATAGACTGGAACAATTTGACAAAAGACATGAACTCAATAGACTGGAACAATTTGACAAAAGACATGAACTCAATAGACTGGAACAATTTGACAAAAGACATGAACTCAATAGACTGGAACAATTTGACAAAAGACATGAACTCAATAGACTGGAACAATTTGACAAAAGACATGAACTCAATATACTGGAACAATTTGACAAAAGACATGAACTCAATATACTGGAACAATTCGACAAAAGACATGAACTCAATATACTGGAACAATTTTAAATTTACAAACCCCTAACAAATAAAAACAAACAATAATAAACTCAATGAACAGACTCACTCCAAATGTCATAATCTCTTCTACCTCCTACTCAGAGTGAAATTCATTTTTATAATACCGTACTCATATGGTGCAGGTGACATTGCAAATAGTTCCACTTTGTCCTTTTTATCAGTTGCCGAAGTATTTTTCTTTTTAAAATTATGTTTTTATTATTTCAGATCGTGATGGATAATGCAGTGGCTAGAGAGCAAAAGTTCTCTTCAAAACTCCAAGAAGCAGGTCAAAAGATTGGAAATCCGTTTGAGATAAGCTATTTACGTAGAGAGGACTTCAAATTTCATAAAGGTGACTTTATAATTTATAAGCAGTTAACACGTACTCGAGAACGCAAGCGTCTGTAAAAATAATAATTATATTATAGTTTTGTAGTTCCATGCTGAAAATAATTGTATTGTCAAGTATAAATCAAGTATTGTCCTATCGTCAACTTTACATGGTGATTGCAAAAATTTACAACAGAAAAATTCATTCAAAACATCTACAAAAATAGTTATTTATTATTTTTTTAAATTGTTATTCATGTTTGTGTATTTCTAGGAGTGGCGCCAGGTGATGATTTGAGACAATCCAATGATTTACCTTCCAGTAGAACTGCGCGAGGACATCAGACTCCCGGAGCCTTCCTGATCATGGCGTCTGGATTGGATGAGGTCAGTCAAACTCAACTTCAACTTGTGTCTTTAATATTATTTTTGACAAAATTGTTTAAAATCTACATTTTACATTTACAAATACATTTACATTTTGTTTAAAATAAATGAATCATTATTAATTTACGGTGAAAGTGTATTATTAATAATATAATCAATTCACATAAATACATTATCATGAATTTAAATTTTGTTTTACATGAATGAATCATTAATCAATATAATCATTAATTTACGTTGAAAGTGTAAATGTTCTGTTTATAAAACTGCTGAACCCAATATATAACCTATAAACCTGAGTGTAAATAGGAAATGACATACGGCAAGGCAGAACATACAAAAGGATCTCTCTGCCAATAAAAGCCATATAAATAAATAATTAATCAATCACAAAAACGTGAATAACGTTTTATATCAATCAAAACGTATTATTATTTTTGACAAAATTTTTAGAAATATAATCGATTCCGACAAATACATTATCATGAATTTACATTTTGTTTTACATGAATGAATGATTAATCAATCACAAAAACGCAATCTCTGATGCTTTCTCATCGTTTACTATTTCTTCACCCTTATACAAGGTTATAGTTATGTATTATCCATTACTAATCTTTGATCTTACATAATTTTAAAACTATGTATTCTGGAAACTTTGTAATTTTCAACAACTGTATTTATCATTTTTCATATTCCATCAATACGAAAATTCTGGTTATTTTGCGAATATTTTCTTGTCTTTAGGCTATATCAAAATATAAATATATTTTTCTAGTATTCTCTTTGTTTTCATGCACTGTCAATTCTCAAGCATGAGAGTGCTTGAATTAAGGATGACCTGTCGAGACTAATCTTTATTCTTTAGTTGTACTTGAATTATAACTATCTATCTTTTAAATCATCTGGAGAGAAAAACTGAGGCAATCCTTTGGTTATTGCACTTACGAAAATGAGATAAAATCACGACAGGCTTGCGTATCATACTTATTACTAACAGTATATGCGTTTTTATGGTTGTATCATTTTATGAGGTCCACGTTATAATGGCCGTATTTGTTGAATATTACTGCTGCTATCCTTGTTTATCATTCAACAAAACAGATACTGCTATCTTCTTCTAGCTCTTCCACATTGCCAGATCGTTTTCAACAATGCAGAAATATAATTAATTGACAAAATATTTAATCTCAATTATAAACATATTATTTAATAATTGAAAAATATATTTTTGTGACTAAAGATTGTGATATTTTTGATCATTGTAAAGAAGAATGAACAGATAATTATTACATGAGACATACCGGTATCAGTCATCCTCTATATAAGGCAGTGATAAAACACAGAATCGGCAACGCTGTTCTCCTATCTTTCTCCACTGTCATTGTAACGTGGACCTCACTATATGTATCCTGTATCTTGCAAATAACATAGTATCTTGAAATAAATTAATATTGAAAAATTGATTGCATAATTCGTTAAATAATATTATAGCCTCGACTACGGCCACTCCAATATTATAGCATCTTCCAATAACGAATTTGTTTGTGGTTTTCAGTGCGATTTGAGTTCGGACAAGCCGTTGAAATATTCGCACGTTGACATAGCTGCCTCGGGAGGCGATTTGCCCAATGAGGCCACAGGAGCCCCAGTCTTGGCATTCGCCGCTCACTATCTGCCAGTTCCTGCTTGAAAGCGTTCAAAACAAATTTTGATAAAACTGAATTGAAAGCGATTCAATGCCTTTCCATAGCCAACTATCTGTTTTTATTATTCATAGCACACCTATATTGTTATACATTACAATATTATATATTTTAATAATAATAATAATACATCAATATCATACATTACAATTAAGTTATATTAAATAGTATATTTTATCATTTTTATTAGCTCATCACATACCTTCCTTTAATTACTGATATATATATATATATATATCATAGCCAGTATATATTCACTAGCCAGTATATATATTCACTATTAAATCTTTTTTAAAGAAGTTCTTTCTGGCAAAATGTGTGTACTCACTAAACATTCTAAAGTTATTTTCTGGAGTTCATCTCTAAGAAAACCCTGAAAAATGTTGTAAAGTGTTGAGGGAAATTATTATATATATTATGAATACATTATCATAATATAGAAGATTATCAAAGAAAGTCAATTGATTAGTAGTTTATTTATAATTTAATTATTTGAAAAGGGTTTTTAATTAAGCACAGATTCAGTAATTCAGTTTTCAGGTGTCTAAGTAGAACCTAGAAATGTTTGAAATGGTATTCATGGGAAAAATATGTGGGTTCACAAATATGAGATTTATGGATCTTAAATACTGTATAAGGGAATATATTTTAAATAGAAATCATATTATATACGTTTAATACAAATAAAACTTGAATTTTATATCATCTCAATACATTTTTCTTCTTTCTCAATTCGCCAATGAATAAATCCTACACTGCAATTATTTAATATAGTATTGGTTTAGCCAGTAGAAGAATAATATTATTGGTTATAAAAAAAACGATAACCTAAGTGAATTTAAATGTGACAAGGAGTATTTCAATGTGCACTCTATTCAATTAAGGCTGTGCGAGCGGCTAAAAAAACTTTTTACTGGTGATATTCTTTTCAAAGTTTCTCGATTTGGATACTATCAAGTTATCAAAATAAAAACTTTTCTCAGAAAAACGTTTTTTATTAGTCCAGTCAAAGAAGGTTATAGAGGGAAAAGTTTGGAAGACAATTTTTGATCCCGCAGTTCTGTTTAGGGTAGTAAGGAGGTAAACATATCAAAAGTCCCCACCCCTACCCCCTGTGCTAAGGGGGTGGGGTGGTTCAAAGGTTCCTTTTTTGTTTTTTGGTTTCTCGCATATTACTCGAAAACGATGTATATATTACTGACATAACTGTTATTTATACAAACTTGAAGCTCACATAATTTCCTACAATATTTATCCCTCAACTTTTCCTATATCTTCCCTAGTTTTTGAGATATCCGCTCTTGAAGGTGTGACATTTTTGAAAAGACACGTTTGCCTCCAATTTTTGCTCTTATAACTTTTTAAAAATCGATGGGAAAAATACATGCTGATTATTAACTTATAGAGCATTGATTTCTCTTCAATTTGATGTATAATTTCACACTTTTACAAATTTCCCTACACCTTTTGCAGCTACAGCTTTAGTATTGATTGTGAAATCTCCATTTTTGCAACAATAGACCAATTGACAAAGGAATTTGGAGGGAATGTTTTAAACACAATATTTGACTTTGCAGCTTTGTTAAGACTAGTTGAGAGAAGAACATGTTAAAAGTCCTTCACTGCTGGAAAAATCACTCTTCACACAACATTTTGTACACCTTAGCTGAACCTATGTACCAGATTCCAACATCTTCTGTCAATCAGTTTTTGAAAAAACTGATAGAACGCAGGAAAGTGATGGAAAACACTGATACCTACCGATTTTCGGCATATCTTTGGTGTAATTTATCTCAAATCCCTTCTCAAACAACATTTACACACCTTAGAAGGACTTTGGTACCGAGTTTTTATCATTTTATGCTAATTTTTTCTCAAAAAAGGTGAGAAAACACAGAAAAATGTCGGAAAACACTGAAAACCCTCTGGTTTTGAGCATATTTGACAATAATTCGAAGCCCTCCTATACAACATCAATTATTTTACAACTCCTGTACCTCCAGTACTAAATTTAAAAATTTTCTGTCTATTTGTTCTGAAAAAACACAGAAAAATGCTGAAAATCCATCATTTTTGGGCATATCTTTGGCATTAATTTCCAATAGAATATTTTTATACCTTGGCTGAACTTCTCTACCAAATTTGAAAACCTTCTGTTCATAAATGCTTTCGAAATAGCTGAGAAATCGCTGAAAAAGGCTGGAAAACGCAGATTCTAGGCGTATCTTTGGAATTTTTTTGAAATCCGTTATTAAAAGCCCCTTCCTCAACTTCATCTAATTAGCCCCACCCGTAAACAAATGCTGGCTAACCCGTGCCTGAGCAACACGCTCAAGTATCGAAGTATTTTTGCTTGTTGTCTACACAACCCCGTGTCGCATCTTATATTATTATGCCTGATGTACTAACTATTACAAGTTAGGTACTGAGTACTGTCAAATCAACCGGCGGCGGCAGACTGAAAACAAGCGCGAAGCTGAACAAGGCAAGCATGCAGGCTGCTGTAAGATTCACGCCAAACTGTCAGCATTCCTTATAAATAACATCAATAATGCTTCCCATTCAAGCAATGCTGGCAGTATACCGTGTATACTAAAGAGACCAACCAGTTGATGTATACAACGATATATATAGATCGTTGGATGTATACAAGAAAAGTGGTGGGTTGGCGGAGGGGGAACCGAGCCAACAGTCGTTGACTCTTAAACTGGAAGGCTCGGAGTTCGGAACTTGGATCTCAGATTCTCAGCTCAGTTTAGTTTAGTTCGGTTCGGAGTTCGGACTGAGACAGTCCGGAACGGATTGATAGACTGTGAGTAGTTACTACACGCTTAACTAGCATCGCTGCAATTTTAACTGGACGTTTACCCGTTACTGTTTTTAGTTGATCACTGTTGTCTGGAATTACGATAAGTGGACCCCTATACTGTTCTATAGTAGTTAGTTATACCGTTGTTGTCATGTGCGGTTTGTATAGGATAAGTTGAACGGTAGTGATAAGTGATAAGAGCAAACCTACCCCGTGCATCAATGAACCTGGAATTCTAAGTAGACAACACATTTATCTGTTACTGTTTTGATATCTGTACATTTATGGTAAACATGGACCTCACTAGAATTATATCCGTTACAATTCTATATAGATGTTAACAAAGCTGTAAATTCCAAGTCCACTAATTACCGGTGCAGTATTGTAAACCTTTGACATTGATAAACACATTACCAATCTGAAATTTCAATTGCACATAAATAAGCTTATCTATTAAGCTACTCTCTATTGTTGACTAACTTGGAATTATAACCGGTTACCTGTATTACTGTAATCTCGTTTAACATTGAAACCTAGTAGCCTAGTGAATTTCCAAGTGGATACTTATCTATTGCCATAGAGAAAAGATACCTTTATAGATAGAAAGATTACCATTCGTCTATGCTATTACTGATTGAAAATTTATTCCAGTATAGGCTACACAAATTTTAAAAATGGGTGGATCAATCTATTTATGCATTTGATTGAATATTGAAGTGTACGGTACATATACTGTAGGTGACATTTGTATAGTTGACAGGATGTGGCGGCACATAGCGTTGTTGTTAGTGGGGGCTGCACTGGTGACAGAAGGGTGTGAAGTTGTGCGCGTGGAGATGTGCCGTGGCCTGGGCTATAACATGACAGGCATGCCGAACCTGGCCGGCCACGAGCTGCAGGCGGACGCGGACTTCACGTTGCAGACGTTCGCGCCGCTCGTGCAGTACGGCTGCTCAGCGCGACTGCACCTGTTGCTGTGTGCCGTCTATGTGCCGATGTGCACCGACAAGGTTGCCAGTCCGATCGGGCCGTGTCGGCCGCTCTGCGAGTCCGTGCGCTCCCGTTGCCTCCCCGTCTTGCAGGGCTTCGGCTTCCCGTGGCCTGCCGCTCTCGACTGCGCCCGCTTTCCCGCCGACAACGACCACCGGCACATGTGCATGCAGGTAATGCACCAAACAATACTCCATATCTTTCCAATAAATAGTTCACACGAATTTTTTTAATTCTGTTCCTTATAGTTTTAATTATGTTCTTCCTTTTTCATAATATTTAAAGTGATAAATACACAATGAGCTTAAGACTCCTTATATAGAGAATAATTGGGCGATGGCGAAGTGTCGGTAACTTGAGATGCTCCTTCGCAACATAAACTGTTTATCTATTTGAAAAACATAAATACAGGTTTGGAAACCTCAGGCTTTGACAACTCAAAACTGTTCCCGATTCAGAAATACAAACTTCAATAAAGAAAAACTAAAAAATACAATACATTATAAGAATCAAATACAGGGGAGTTGAATGGTTGTTTATAGTGAGATACTGTATCAGCAATGCCACTATTTAAAGACATGGAAATCAAGGAGCTGTAATAATTTTTATCGTGTTGCTATCACCAGTTACACTCTGCATGTGAACATACTCAAAATTATGGTGAAAGAAAGTTAAACGTTTTTATTTAATTGATTTTTCATCCTTGATCCTCTAAAAAGTTATTCAAGCATAAGTTTAATAGGTGTTAGCTGGCTAGTGCAAAAAGTGTTGCAAATTGCTATCTATCATGCCAGTATAGGACTGAAACATCTTTGCAAGACAATTACACAATTTTAGTGTTCCATCTTTGACGTTAGGCACGCAGAAACGTGTACTAAAGAATGTATTAAACCAGTATTTAAGAAAATTAACTCCATCTTTTATATTTCATGTTATAAGCTTATGAGTGAAATAATTCTCAGATAAGACAAAAATATCGTCTGTTTCGATGATAATAACACTTTGATGAAATGAGTAATATTTGTTGAGAAATGAAATATCTGTATTGAAGTATTTTTACTCAGTAATAAATTTATTTATTTTTGAAACTTGCAACTTATCAACTAACGATACGATTGTTTGGTGGTAGGGACCACCGGAAGCGAGCGCTGCCGCCATTCCACCGGCCGGCCCCAGACCGGGACCACTGCCCCTGCCGCCTCCGTTCCCCCGCCCCCGATCACCATGCTCCTCCAACGCATCGGAAGTGCTCTTCAGCCCCCAACAGCAACACATGGCCAACGCCTGGCTCACTCTCTGCGCGCTTCTGGCTACCGTCTGCCCCCTGCTGGGGCTGTTCGCTCGCCTAGCCGCCCCTGCGCCCGCCCCCACGGCCCCTCAGCCGCCTCCAGCCCTGCTGCTGCACCTGGCCGTCTGCTACGCGGGGGCTGGCCTTGGCTGGTCCGCCCGCCTTCTCATGGGTCCCGCCTCCGCGTCTGCCGCCTTCTGCCACCACCGCCTCCTCGCTCACGACTTGCCCGCCGGTCATGGCTGTGTGCTCGTCTTCCTCCTCCTCTACTACTTCAACAATGCCGCCTCTGTCTGGTGAGTCACTTATCCTATTATAACAATTTCTGTATTTATATATCTGGTTATTTTTAAAAAACACTTCATTGACATGGGCTACTTTTTAATTAATAAAACAAAATAAAAAATAAAATATTATAGCACCCTTTATTTAAAAAAAAAACTTTAAAATAGTTTAACAACTAGTTACGGTGATATTACACCATCGTCAGGTTATAAAATAAAATAAGAAATGTTATAATTTTTTTTTATAACCTGACGATGGTGTAATATCACCGAAACTAGTTGTTAAACTATTCTAAAGTTTTTTTAAAAATAAAGGGTGCTATAAGATTTTATTTTGTTCTACTGGATATTTTCATATCTGGTTATTTATGTTTAACGGATCTCGAAAACGGCTCTAACGATTTTCACGAAATTTGGAACATAGTAGGTTTATGATATAGAGATTCGATTGCACTAGGTCTCATCCTTGAGAAAACTCGCTGAGCGACATTAAAAGGATAATTCATCCTTGGCTGAAACAGCTGTGGATAGTAAAAAAGTGAGTATGTGAAAAATCAAAATATCGCATCTTCAAAATTCATAAGATGACGTATAGCCAGCTGTGAAATATAAACACGATCATTTTAGAGAATTGTGTTCTATTTATCAATAAATAAAAATAACGAGCAAAGCTCGGTGCCCCGATATTATCTATTAAACTGTTTAAATTTTACTTATAATATTATGTCATATCTCATTTTGGGCAAAATACCTACGAGTAGGCTACACACACATTGCAGACGCTTACTGTAATTTTTTAATTGCATGAATGAAAACTATAATCATTAAATGAATAGAAGGTCTTCCATTGAAGAGAGATGTATTCAATAGTCTAGTTTCAGAACAGTAATAGGATGACGTTAAAAAAATAAAAAAATGTTATAAGTAGTAGAATGATGTTAAAAATTGAACACCGCAGTGCGTTTTAATCATCAACACTTCGGTTGTATGAGAAAAATCATTTCTGCTGAGAATGATGCGTGATGCGTAGGTAAGCCAGTTTAGCGTGTTCTAGGTGATGACAGAATGATATAATTACAGTACAGTTTAGGTTTAGGTAGTCTAGTTACCGTACCGTAACATAAAAATACCTAATGGATACTACGTAAGGTTATTTTCTGCGAGTCTGTTTATAAGCTCTTGTACGATTTGGTCTGAATGCCCATTGATCATTTGCACATGGTTGGACACGAAATTTTCGCTTCGAATTTAAATAATAGAATTCCATAGAAGAAAGCTTTATTCAAAACGTTTGGAAGTTTCGTTATCATGAGCAGGGCAGCATTCATGAAATGAACATTCACGATGAAAGAGTGAAGAGAGTCTATTTCCCAACCAACAAGAACATGGGCCTACATTGTGTAAACATTGGCAGTCTGTGTTTAGAACTATCCCAGAACCATTGCATTCATTCAATAGGTGGTGACAGATGTCACTCCTTGGTTATCCAAAGTGATTTACAGGGGCAAAGTAGCCTACTTGCACAAAAGAATACCGTTTGGGCGACAACACTCCCTATTATTGTGTTTGATCCTATCACATCACTACAGGAATGAACCTTTTATTCGAAGGGGAAACTAGTCATTTCAGAACAAAACAACTTTTGCTCTCCACCTCAAAGCCTGGTAAAATTCCCATTCAAGAACTGAAATATTTTCGAGAAACGAAAACAAAAAAGTATTTTATTTGCTTTCTAGTACTCTTCCAGCGAGGCATTTTAACTATTGACCTACTATTGTCATCCTACTCTTTCATGTCAAAATTTGACATTATTCAAGTTGTTGATAGTACGTGGTTATGTCAATGGTTGAAGTCTTAGACCAGTTATAGAACTTCTATAATTATTGGTCTAAGGTTGAAGTTTAGTGGAGAATCTGTCAAATTTTAAGAGAATTATTTTAAGATCCCAAGCTGAGAAATATTTCTTTTTTAACTGGACATCATTTTTCCTCTTATGTATATGCTCTTCATGATAATATCCTGTAGGTACAAAAAACGTATTTTTATGAATTTTGAATGGAATCGTAATAATAACAAAATATATTTTTTTACAAAATTTTCTATTCCGACTAATTCACTAATTGAACTAACCAACTATATTGATTCAACTACAATAATAAGATTCGTTTAATTACTCATCATTATCCGAGCAATGGATGCTATTATGATTCATTTTTTTCATTAAATTAATCTTGATTAATAATATGATAGATCCAATTGGAAGAACATCATAATTGCTGCATTTAATATTTGAGCAATCATGTGATGATTCTGCAATTTCAATAAGTAATTATGATAAATCTATATTGTGCTCTACATTAGAATTATAGTAAAATTTTCACAATGTAACACAAAATACACACCTAGTGTAAACACCTATTAACCTCCATGCAAACACCCAATTTCATCATTGAACAAATTAATTTTAAACCTTTGAAATACTATTTTTTAAACATAGTGATATAAACTATTTTTTTCTGTAAAATGTCTGAGAGAGCTGATTAAATGAAATTTATAAATATAGGCAGAAGCCTACTGTTTTCGTTACGGTACGCACCGGTACGCCTACGCCGTACCGGCATCTCTTGGGTCAAAGAAAAAAATAGTTTCGATTCTTTGAATTTTTAATTGTGCCAAATAGCTTTAAAACACAATATTTAAGAATAAATTAAAAAAGTTTTCCCTAGGGCGGTTCTTCTTCTGAATATTCTCCAGAAACTCCCCTCCCTCCTTCACCAAGGAGCATCACGTACCAGAACCTTTATTGTTACAAAAACAGCAGTGGTTATAGGTATTAGATAAAATCATTGACAGAAAGTAGTTCTTTTTTAACCATATCGCAATAATATTTAACCTAACCATATCGCACTCGAACAGGTTCTTATATTGTTGGCAGAGTTTAATAATAGCTTGTAAAAAGCTGGTGATTGCCGCGTTCCAGGCGAATTATATGATCAGGAATTGTTGTACTGCGAATTGGTATTTGAAGCACTCGACGTATGATAGAAACGGACAACCAGCGCCGGCTGTAATTGCTCTATCTATGGCCAAGTTCCCCACCCTCTTTCTGTCCTTGTCACACGCATGCTGACAGGTGCCATTCGTCAGACAAACCACCTACGCTCTCAGTTTACATGCCGCGATTATAATGATGATGATGATGATGATGATGATGCCGGTGATGATGATCATTCATCGTTGTGATTGGGGTGAGACCTCGTCTTGAAAGACATCATAAATCCTGTGGCAGTTAATGAAAATTGCGCTCGTGACGGCCCAAAGAACTGGTTTCTCAGACCCACCAGCAAATAACTCATCACGGCCCGCATTCTTCCACTCTTTTTATTTATCAAATAAACACTACGATCTTGGGCCCTGTTCCTTGTCTGCCCTTCCTCCTCATATCCTCCTCTTTCCTTCACATAATTCGTCTTTGATTTTCGTGATTATCTCTTCCCACAGGTTGTTTTACATGCTCCAACGCATTATAATCGTGCCTCTTTTGCTTCTTCTACTCCTCCAAGCTTCTTGATGTTCTTGGTCTTCTTGCTCTCTGTCTCATTCTCCTCTTATCAGTTCTACTCCTTTTTCTCTATTTTATTCTCTTTATTTCCTCTTTCTCCTCATTTCCTCCACCTCTCATTCCCTCTTTCTCCTTCATCCCCTCCTTAAATATTTTTGCT
This sequence comes from Nilaparvata lugens, assembly GCF_014356525.2. Lineage (NCBI taxonomy): Eukaryota > Metazoa > Arthropoda > Insecta > Hemiptera > Delphacidae > Nilaparvata > Nilaparvata lugens. Next base: position 44,865,195 of record NC_052504.1, on the reverse strand, counting down.
TCTCCTTATAATTTATTATCCACCTCCTCTTGCTTCTATTTTTTATTCTCTTTCTTTTTATTTTCCTACTTTGTTTTCTCAATCCTTCCTTTTCCTTTTCCTACTTATTCATCCTCTTTTTTCTCGTTCTCTACTCTTCTAACTCTTCTTATTTTCCTTCTCATTCTCCAATTTTACATTCTTCTTTTTCTTCTTCATCTTCTCTTCCTCCTTCACATTCATTTACTTCTCTTTTCCACCTCTCCTCTTCTTCTTTCACTTCTCCACTCTCTTCCCTTCCTATTTCCTCCTTTTCTTCGACCTCCTCTTCATCTACCATCTTCTACTCCTCCTCAATCATAGTAATTACCTTGCTCTTCATCCAAACTGACCTCTCTCTCTCTCTCTCTCTCTCTCTCTCTCTCTCTCTCTCTCTCTCTCTCTCCTCTCTCTCTCTCTCTCTCTCTGTCTCTCAATGTGCAATTTTCATGTGCACCCTCTCCAGCACCTGCATGCTAATTAGCTTTGTTATTGATGAGTGGTCAGATCAGTTTGAAGTTGGCTGACCTGCCCTGCCATGCTCTCCTATGTTGCGATTCATTTGAAACTGTCAGCATCACTTGTTAACATCAACCAATCAATGTTGTCAGTGTGAAGTGAATCTCAGTGTACCTCATCTAGAATTGGTTTGATGATTGACTAGCTAACAAGAGACAGAGAGAGAGAGAGAGAGAGTGAGGTGGCGTAGTGCTGCGCACCCATAGGCTATAGAATTACCTGGGAAAGCCACACACGTCGATAACTAACCACTTGACGACTGCTGGCTTCAACTTTTTGCAGCCTCCAATAATCGACCAACTACCTATTTAGTAGCCTATCATCGTTTCCAGGAGACTAAATAGGGAGTCGACTCCTCTTGTTTTATAGTACTCTTGTTTCCTTTTGTTTCGTCAAGCAGATGATTTTGAATAGTTGGGACTTTCTATTGCCGTGATGATATTATTAGTTTATTATCTTTATTTTCCAACCACTGATCAAAATAGTTAAATTGAATAGACTGATTGAATGAGAAAGAACAATAAATGGTTTTCACAGAACGTGAATATAAAAAATGATAAAAATTATGTTGAGATATAATTTAATAATTATTATTAAAACTAATTAATCCATTTCGCTTCACTCATTAAAAATGTATCATTCAACATACTGGGGAGGGGAGAAGACGAATTGAAAATTAATGAAGTAGAAGAAAGTAAGATGCTTTTTGATAGTGAAATTATTAAATTTGACTAAATATGTGTTGTTTGGACTTTGAAATATGGATCATAGTCTTCCAAAAGATGGGTGAATTAAACATCAGTGAGGTAGCAATGTTATTTGATTTTGGATTTATCATCATCCACTTCCAAGTCCACTCTTGACTTCCGGTTTATACCCAACCACAGAGGAAAGAAGGAAAGACAATATGAGTGTTCAATCTTCTCTAACCGAACTATACAGAACCATCATTTTATTGAGATTAGCACACATAATTATATTTTATCGTTTTGAATTTTTAAATTAATTAATTATTAAATTCAATTAATTAAGTCGTTGCTTGAATTATTAGTTGAATATAATAATCAATAATTAAACATAAATATTTGGTTACCGGGATTCATTCAACTTTGTTTGGCAACGTAAATAAGCTTCGATGAATGTTTGAAACCTTGTTGGAGCAACCCACAGAGTTGGCTCACAGGGATTCTTAGCTAAGCTGAGCTGGAGGAAGGTGGCAGTGTGGCTGGCTCTCTTATCGGCTGGGTTCATCACCCAACCTACGCGTCCGCTGCAGGCGAACGTATTCAAGGCTAACATGTTCGCCAGGCTATAGAGCCTGCAAATTTATGTCCAGTCTATAATTTTGTTCGGAACAAGCAACTTGGCAGGCTGCGACTGTCTCCTTCCTTCTAACAAGCTTGCTGAATGCAAGAGTTATCATCCTGTTCTTTCTCTGTATTTTTGCTCTTGTAGGTGATGCTAAATTAAAACACCTGCTTGACTAAACAGAGACCAAAATGATTGTTGGTTTCTTTTTTTGATTGAGCAACTAGCTCGTCTGTCCTAAAAATGAAAATGATGCCATCATCCCAGCCCAACATCCGATCATTGACATTTCTCAGCCGTTCCCAGCTTCCCAGCATTCTTCTTAGGTAGTCTAGTGAGGTCTAAACTTGTTTTGTGACTCATCTTTTATGGTATTCATAGATCATTTGCTGGTTTACTATCGTTGGGTGCGGTAGTGCTCTTCTGGGAAAATACCTAACAATAACAATCCATTTACTTTTATTAATTGTTCTCACTTTCAATTTTCTCACCTCATTAGGAAAAAAAGAAAGAAGAGTTTGTATGTTGTTTCTATTTTCAAAAACCCCCAGGGAAGGAAAATTGGAAGTCAGAAAAATTGAGAGTAGTAAATTGCTTAGTAGGGGTTTCCTTCATCAAGTGCAATACTGAGTTATTCACTTTCCTTAATTCTTTATATTTCTATTTCTAATTCATAAAATTAGAAATTCTTTGGATTTACTCTTTCCTGGAGGTTCTTGCTGATTCAGGGAATACCTTGCTATTTTCATTGTGTGTATTTTTCTTATATCTAAATACATGAATGAATTTTAGCGAAAAAACTGCATAGTTTTCAAAATTGTACACTAGATATGCTATTCTATTTAAATGCTGGATATTAAAATGTGAAATAGAAATACAAACTATCTATCCAAAATGTCGACAAAATCTTCAAACAAAGTTGAAATTATTTCCCTCTGAAATCAATGATGACTTGATTTGGTATTACAGATCGATTTTCTCAGTTCCATTACATGATAATCCTACACCTTTTGAGCTTGAACTCCTTACCAAGTTATTCAAGACAAAACTCTATCTTACAAGCACTAGTTAAATCTTATTCATGGTCATACTACATTAGTCCAGTCAATATAGACATAAAAAAGAGGGTGTGCTTGCAATTTATATTGTAGTTCTGATTTTTTAATATATCATTTGGGTACATAAGAGAAGTCCAGAACCAATTTCTTCATGCAAAATTTCCTCGTGCTAGATACAGGGTGGCCCAAAAACCTCGTATTTTCGGCTCATTTTCCAGTTTTCAGCTAATTCTGCCAAATCTCGTAATCGGACAGAGAAATTTGCTCTCTCCTTTTTTCTAGAACATGAAATTCGGAATGAAATGAGTTCATTCGTAACTCTTTATCTCCAATGAGTACTGAGTTATGATTTTCAAAAATGAGTGAAATTCGAAGAAAAAATCAATTTTGATGAATTATAGTTTTTGATCTTCCGATTGTTACCATTTAGATGTATAATTCAAAATCCCTCTGGGCGTATTTTTGTGCTCTACAATCTGAGATCAGGTAGAGCGCTCTATCTCATAAATATATTTCCAGGTACACCTGACAACAATGCTCCTTGAATTATTGTGAAAAACACCTAATTTTCAGCTTCAACCATCATCACCAACTACATAGTCTTCACATTGTTATTTCGCACAATGACATAAGTTCATAAGATTATGTTCTATGAGAATCACCCGTTAGATGCACTTCATTTCAGTATTCCTAGTGGAGAGGCGCGCTTAAGGACACCTCAAGGATCAAAATTTCAAACACTTATAACTTCTGACACAATGCTCAGATTCCATCGTGCTACACTTCATTCTTCTCGGCTCGTCAAGGCGGTCCAAAATCATGCATCATAAGTCAAATTCGGTCAAAAATGGAAAATGTATTGTTGAGTGTACTTAAGCCCTTATTCCAATACACAAAAAGTGGCCAATTTCTATATCTCAAAGCTCTATGTATCTCGGTAACTCCTTATTATAAAAATCATTACTTGATCTTGAAATGTACAATAGAATTTTCTCTTTCAACTGTTGTAAACGAATCATGAAAAAATATGTATATATTGTTGAAAAAATCCGGAAATTGTATATATTTTCCTAATATTGACGGTTTTGGCAGTACTATGATGAAGAAAAGTGATTCAAGATGGATTTTAGACAACTGAGCTCGTAGAGGATGAATTTATCTACAATTTGGAATCAATCGAGAGTTACTATAATGTATCAGACTCGTTTTAGAAACTCTTGATCAACAGTAAAATCACGGAGAAAATGTAAAAACTGAAATCGCCATTTTTGAAATCGAGGAAGAGGGGGACTATTTTCACATCCTCACTAGATTTGGAAATTTTATCAGAAGTATTTCAAAAGACATGCAGCTTTGAATATAGAAATTGGCCACTTTTTGTGTATTGGAATAACGGCTTAAGTACACTCAACAATAAATCTTCCATTTTTTGACCGAATTTGACTTATGATGCATGATTTTGGACCGCCTTGACGAGCCGAGAAAGATGAAGTGTAGCACGATGGAATCTGAGCATTGTGTCAGAAGTTATAAGTGTTTGAAATTTTGATCCTTGAGGTGTCCTTAAGCGCGCCTCTCCACTAGGAATACTGAAATGAAGTGCATCTAACGGGTGATTCTCATAGAACATAATCTTATGAACTTATGTCATTGTGCGAAATAACAATGTGAAGACTATGTAGTTGGTGATGATGGTTGAAGCTGATAATTAGGTGTTTTTCACAATAATTCAAGGAGCATTGTTGTCAGGTGTACCTGGAAATATATTTATGAGATAGAGCGCTCTACCTGATCTCAGATTGTAGAGCACAAAAATACGCCCAGAGGGATTTTGAATTATACATCTAAATGGTAACAATCGGAATATATTGTTGATCAAAAACTATAATTCATCAAAATTGATTTTTTCTTCGAATTTCACTCATTTTTGAAAAATCATAACTATAACTCAGTACTCATTGGAGATAGAGAGTTACGAATGATCTCATTTTATTCCGAATTTCATTTTCTAGAAAAAAGGAGAGAGCAAATTTCTCTGTCCGATTACGAGATTTGGCAGAATTAGCTGAAAACTGGAAAATGAGCCGAAAATACGAGGTTTTTGGGCCACTCTGTATCTAGCACGAGGAAATTTTGCATGGTTCTGGACTTCTCTTATGTACCCAAATGATATATTGAAAAATCAGAACTACAATATAAATTGCATGCACCAATGTATATAGTGACTGGACTACATGTGAGAAGTAAAGTTATAGCTACTTGCTAACTCATGCAAAGCAAAACAAATGCGAAGACAAAGCCGAACACGATGACAGCTCATCATTTAAAGAGGTTTTATGTACATTACGTGGACAAGTATCGTTGGGGGATTGTACCTTACCTTACTTGGAGAATGTTGATGGGGTGTTTGGCTTTTGCCAACTTGGAATGAATATTTCTGCACAGCCACAAGTTTCCTTTGCCTCTTCACACGCTAGCCTACACTTTGTGAACAGGAACACCTTACATCATACAGAGCACATCGTAAGTCAGAATTGAAGTCCTAGGACCCCTGCTATGCTTGCAATGATTTGCAATCTCTCACACAACTTACGTTTTATGGTAGAGTGAGTAACCTTACGGAGGTGAGAAAACTTATTTCTCGGTGAGGCTCTTCAGTTCTTCTCACTCATAAATTGCAGTAAAGAGAGTGTGAAATTGTAATTTGAATCTGCATGATCTCACGTAGCTCTATGCTTAAGTACTGGTAGTACATTTTAAACGTCCGACTGATCTTATTAATTTCATAAAATAAGAAATAAAAATTTACTAGCCAAACGTTTCAATACAAATAGACATAACGTAATGATGTAGCCTATATACGCGAGTTTAATAGTAATCAATTGCAGTTTTCCTAGATATAATTTCTGATGGAAACTATTACATATATATTTATATATACTGTCGATGTCTCCGGCCTCACTGAACTAATGATGTTCAGTAAATAACAATTTCGATGTATTGTTGGTCATTGAGAACACACCTAAGGGTACTTATAATGAAAAATATTCATTACTATATATTCAGCAATCTTCATTTTTTCATTTTTGCTTAGTATTTTTCAAGTTCCACATCAAACGCTTCTCGAAAAATAATGTACAGATATGAGGCTGATTCTTTGTTTTGAATCCCAAGTTTTGCATACTTTACAGAGTTTAGATATTGCATATTGCTGTAGATGTGCTAGGTTTTTCCGAAAACCGTGTTAGCTTTGGACAATAAGTTGTCTCCAAATGTGTGACTAGTTGATTGTATGCTGCCCGCTCTATTTTTTCTAATGATCAGTATATTTGCTATAGGTCTGTAATTTTTTGGAGTTGGATTTGTCCCCTGTTTCATATTTTAGCTATCTTCAGTTTCTGTGGAAAAGCTGCCTGTTCTTAGTTTCCTCGACCTTCCAACATCTCTTTTCCCAGTTGGTGCGTAATATGGGGCTTCAAAAGGGATTCAATGGCTCATTCACTATATGCAGTAGTGGTTTGCTTACTTCACCTTCACAGTACTTTACGATTTTACCTGATATTTCATCATGTCCTGACGAATTGATTGACTCTAGTCTCTGGAAGATGCGACATCAGAGATGGCGACCAATTTATTCAAAGTTCGAGCATTGTCTGGTTGTTCCCTATCCTCTGGGGTGTTGTCACTATCATTATAATTTTTAGTTCAATGATTCGCTGTTAAACATGTGTGAAACATGTATTTAGAATCTTACTGATTCTACGGGGGTCAGTTATTTTTTTCTCATCCACAGTCAGGCATAAGTTTTCTTTTGTGTTGATTTTGAAATTATTTTTTTTATCATTTATTGTTCTTGTTTTGTTTGCTGACTGGTATACTTTTGTTTTTAGTAGTAGTTTTCTTTTATTTCTACTTCCTGGTCTTATGGAGTCTTCTTTCCCAGATATAGTTCCAGATATTTCATGTTTTTTTCTATCAGCAGATACCTATCATATGCCTACTGTGTAGCACTCTTTAGTATTATATTTTTTTATCTTAGATGATGCAATTTCTAGTTACTTAGATTCTCTTGGCACAAATTATTAGGCCCTACACAGAAGAAAGCCAGCTATATAAAGTGAGTAGAGCTGGGAGTTATCCTCTGCTTCTTACCATAAATTTATTGTTTCGCAGTCGTCTTATCTGTTACGAAAACCTCAAGTACATTCCAGCTCAATTACGTGAGAGCGAAATAGGTGGTTGGAAGTGTGATTTATAAACGGTTTACGAGCCAGGACCGGTCTCTCACTCGGGGCTCTGTAGTTCAAGTGAATAAGTACCAACAACGCTCGTTTGAAGAAGTGCCTCGTATTCTCAAGCGAACACTACACTACTTATGGAGTTCTGAAACTTCAAAGTTGTGTAAGTTGCTCTTGAAAGTAGAGAAAAGCAGCAGAGTCTGGCGCCAGTACTTTCTGAGCTCTTCAGTTATATTATGTTTATTCCCTCTGAACATACAATTGTTTCATCAGAGCTACTAAAAGATATACCATAGCTTTTCGAATAAGCGAACCAATACTATGGTATTATCGAGGAATACTGTAAATTTCATAAGTACATTCTGTATACTCACTAAAAAGCTAAATATAAGTAATAATTGGAGTACTTATGCAAGTTACAGGAAACAGCCTATTCATTTCTATGAATATTTATATTTTAATGATTATTTATTTGATAATTGTTTGTATTACAGAAATAGTAGCATTCATTAATGAATTGGTGGAGAACTGGAGCTTTGAAAGTATGTTAAATAAATGGTTTTTACATCTAGTCTACTAGGAATCTCATTTCTAGACTTTCTAGAGGTAAAATTTCATTTTCCATTCCTTGTTTGTGCTAACGGTAGTCTTATCACCAATATCTCTCTGATGATTACAGAAAAGTTAATGTATGAATACTATTGGAGAGTGTGAGATGTAAATCTAGTACATTTGATAGAATCTAATAAATGTTGTACTAATATTGTAATTGTACAATTGAAGTCATGGTAAACAAGTTTCAAATCAAATATAGAGTAGCTGTGGTAGTTGTGGGAATAAAATCAGTACACAAGAAATATTTACAAGAGATATGAAAAAACTAACTCACGGAAAAAAAACTTGTAATTTAGCTGTGACTGTGGGATATGAATTTTGTATTTATACAAACTGTTGTATATAGGGCCTGAAATGTAGAATCTAAGGAAATAGAATTGGTACATGCCAGTGCTTAATTTGTAAACTATGAGGTGCCGGAACTCCGGCTGGCCCGACTACATGGGGTTTTGAATACCCTCCAGGGGAAGGGGGTCCGGGGGACCACCCCCGGAAAAATTCTCTAAATTTAGCCTTAAAAAACAGTTTCAAACGTAAAACAAATACAGATTTGATCAAATCAAATGGTAAAGGATAATACTTTAAATTGCCAAAACCTTAAGAAGGGAGAGAAATGAGAATGAAAACTAGCTTGAAAGATAAAATGTAATATTTTTATTTATGTCTACAATATTATTACAAAACTTGTTGTTGACAAAACTGTCAAAATTCAGATAGAAAATGGAAGTAGTGAAAGTAGGCCTTTTTGGAAGTAACAGTTTTAAGAAAATATTTCCCACAGCACAATACTATCTTCATTGTAAGTTTGCTCACTTCGACTTTTTAAATTTTTGTCGAGAGCAGAGTGGTGTCCTCTTGCCAGCCAAGACCTGACGTGACGTTCAGATTTGTATCTTGCCACAGGAGGTCCCAGGAGGCGGATGCGCAGAAGATCACAGACCGTGTTTATGTAAAGGGAAGATCGAAGGGGTGTCATAATTAAGTTCATTATTGCTGAGAAGCCTCGTTCACACTCAGCACTAGACACTGCAATACTGTTTATTAAAGAAAGTAGCTTTCTGAACATGGGAGGTTCCTCAAGAATGGACGGTTTCTCCCCGGACGGTCATATTAATTTACTCATTCAAATGCGTGTGGACGCGAGTTTTGATATTTTTAGCTGCAACTACATTACGTTCCGGTACGTTCCAGTCACCCTGGGAGGTACCGGAACGCCGTTCCGGTGCGTTTTGGCACAAATTAAGCTCTGGTACATGCACAACAAAATTTTCAATAAATTGAGCAAATTCAAGAAATTTACCGCAAATTCTCACCGCAATAAAGCTTAAATTAAAAAAGAAGTTGAGCGTTGAGGTCATATTATTATAATGGCCAATATGCTCGTTGCACTAATGAAATTGATACACAATTCAGAATACAAATTTGAAAAATGCACCTTATTCTCACATTAGATGCGAATCAAAATAAATAGGTGATTACAGACAGCACAGCTGCAGAGATAAGTGTAATGGAGAGCTGCAGGGATGGATGCAATGAGAGGGGAAGGCAACTGGCAACAAGCATGCTCTGATAAATAACTGCGGTAATTACACCTGGCAGCGATCCTTCCTTCTAATCCTCGGACTCGACTCGACCGAAACGAAGAAGGACAATCGAAGAACAATGATGGAGATTTCGTTGATTGGCCACGAGTTGGGTGGGGGTGGGGGCGAGGGTCGGTTTGGCAACGCAGACTCCAGACTCCAGCTCCAGACGAAGGGAAATACCTGCGGCGACTGTACACATTGTTATTCTAACTAGGTACGATCCACATTGGTTCTTTCTCACTCACTCACTTTCTGTCTTTGTTCTCTCCTTCGTCATGCACTCCTTTCTATGTTGTTTTCTTGCCCTACACATTCCACTTGCAGCTTATCTTATTCGATTCTCCTCGCCCTTTCGATGCGCCTCTTTTAAAACACCCACTCCTTCTTCCTTCTCTACTCACACTTTTGATCCGCTTTGTTAAATACTTTCTACTGCTCTTTTCTGTCGAGCATTATTAACAGTTGTTACTTAAAAGCAGTTGTATGTTCAAGCTGCCCAGTAAGTAGCAGTAATATTGTTGTTGCTGACTTCAGGTTACTTGGGACAAAAAATGTGTCTCCATATATTAATCTCCATAATATTAATCGGAAAAATTGCCTTGAGATTTGAAATTTTATCCAAAGAACAAATTATAAGTTCTGAATCTAGTGAAAGTAGTGATCGATTGTGAATTTCTTCTATAAAGACTCTCTATCTAAAAGAAAAATAATAAACGTAAACGATAATAAAATCTGGTTAATAATTTTGTTATAGAAAGAAACAAGTCAATAATTACCCTACATACAATTGAAATGTCTATTATATTGTGAACAATAGGTCTTGTAGTTTAGTGTTTAGTCTTCTGCTCACGAGGTGAAAATAATATATTGAATGTTTGAATATAAATAAGACATGATATAAAATAATCCAATATAATAAATAATATTGCTATAAAATAATACCTTATAGTTTTCTAATTTCTAATTCCAACACATCATAAACTTAGGCCTTATAAAAATGTTTCATTTCAATATACAGAACTATGTAATAACATTGAAGTTGTTTATGAAAATAGGCCTGTAAAAATTTTATACTAAGATCTGTGATCTAATAATTTACTCTCCAACTTTATAGATTAATATTTATCAATAAATTTATTTCACTCTCCCTTTTCCTGGTTTACGTTCCTCTTCGTGTTTGATTGCTATAAATTATATTGTGTTACATTCCAAGTTTGTTTCATGTCTTTTACTACATTATCTGCTGTCTTATACTATTTTACAAATTGTTCCATTTGAATCTCTGATCTCCTGCAAACCCTTATAATCTATCTACTTTGTCTTGTTTAATTAATGATGTTTTGAGTTCATGGCAAATATTCCGCATCACATGTGTTTCAGTTAATGATTTTATCGACAATGTTTTTGTGTCTATGGCTGAAAATATGAATAAATGATGAATTGCTTGTTGTTAGGTGGGTGATGACAGTGCTGTGTTGGTTCCTGCAGACTGGCCTCGGCTGGACGCCTGCCAGAATACAAAACTACACAACGTTCTTCCACATAACAGCATGGGTGCTGCCCGCAGTCAACACAGTGCTCATCGTATTCATGCGGAGGATAGACGCTGACGAACTAACAGGTACCTATATTATTTTATTGAAAATCATCTCGAAACAAACTCAATTTGGTAGAATTCATTTAAAGAGTAAAAAATATATCTTTCTCTCTTCTTTTTTCATTAGTGATTCAATTGACGTTCAAGAAATCATCAACTTGATTTAGAATTGTTTTTATTATTTTTATTTTCACAACAAAGCACTGAATGGGAGAGAAAAACTAAGAATACTGAAATAACACTTTTTGAAAGCATTTCGATTTGTAGGATGTTTTGTAATACCTATGGAGATATACTTGAATTATTCGAACGTTTCCCATTCCATTAAAAAAGCCAGATGAGTTCCACCATTGCATCAACCCTAGGAATGAGTTCATCAAGTGCAATGGAGGTTTTTAGCATTTGGAGTGCTCTGTAAATATACTCCATGAAAAAATCATTCATGATTCATTTAGATTTTAATTTGTTCCGGAAATAGTATTTCCAGAACCCGAGAGAACATTTACCATACACTCGTTTAGTAAAACAAACATTTTTCCAGTAGCTTATTTTTGTTGTGTGGGATGCATTGCAAACAGCCGGCTGATGAGTAAACAGCAAACAGGTCTCTGGCTCTGCTGAGGTCTGCTCTGAACATTCTGAAGAGGTTGGTTAGAGCACAACCTCAGACTCAGTTCAACAAACAGATAAGGAGTTGCTGACACTGCTGACACTTCCAAGTGAATCACACTATAGCTTACAGTAAATAGTAAGACTAGAGCTCGAAAAGTTTAGTTCTTGCCAGATCTGACAAGCGTAAACAAACAGCAAGTACATTATTTCTTCTGAAAAAATACATGTTCAAAAAAACTACCAGACCGCTACGTTAATGGTTTCATGCACTTCATTCTGGTGCTTTTGCATTCTTTTCGAAAATGCTTTTGTATGAAATTTTAAGTTTGTTCGGCCGTTTATAAGAAGGTAGAAGTCTGAAAGCAATTTAAAATGCAGTTGCATGGTTTAAAATATACTTTAATGGAAATCTTAAATATTGACCAAGTTGGGGCAAAATGATCTTCTCCACTACTGTACTCAATCTGAAGAAAAATCGCCTTGAAATTATGTTATCTGTTGCTGTTCGATTAACCGAAAAAAACTTATGAAATGGCTAAAAATATTGAATTGCCCGCATACAATAGAGACAGTGTAGGGAAGGGAAGGGAAGTGTATGAGAGTATGGACATCAACTGTTGACTTCGAATTTATAAATACCAATTAATATTTTTATATTTTATCATGAAGCGAAGATATTGAACATACAGAGTGATATCATTCGTATCTTCCACCCCTGAAAAAAGTGATAATCAGCATTTTAAAACAATATACAGTACATAGAAACGTATAAAATGAAGATTGTCTTGTAAAGGAAGTATTTCTACTCGTTCCAAAAGTATTATAAGAGTACCAAAGGCCTGTGTGTGGTTGGCTTGAGGAGCATTGCTAGAGAATATGAAGAGCTCTCTTAAAGATGAAGATATCAAATAATCAAATTACAAGAACTTCGATTTGAAATCAAATCAACCAGATTATGGTTTGAATTAAATATCTAGTAATATCATATTCGTGGGATTTTCAATGAAACATCCAAGGACAACATTTTTTCAAGCAATTAAAGTTGACCGCTGTGATCTGGAGTGACACCCGTCCTATCCAAGTGAAATGAATAGCAGTCAGAAAGGAAGAATGAGGACGTATTGTGAATTCTTCCTCTTTTTTATTCAAGTCTCAGATTATACTCCATATCAAGTTTCAAATTCCAAACTGACAGGTTCAGACACTTGTTCGTTTCCATCATCTCTCATTTAAAAACAAACAAGAAAGTGCTATGAACTGTGAGATGGCGTACCGGTAGGCTACACGTTCATTTTGTCGGTTCTAACACTATTCGCTATGACTCATTTTAGGCTGACCGGCATATTTCAATTGAATGCTTCCGTCCATTAAAGTACAGCCTACTTTTTATCATAATGGTGGTACGTTTTTAGTTTTCTCTGATTTTATAAAAATATGCTGCTGCTCATATATACACCATTATAATTATATAACAACAGTTCTAGATGTTTACGATAATACAAATGAAAAGTACATTTTTGAAATTGAATCTTTTTAGAAAAGAGATTTATGTAATATATCATAATGCTATGAATAAATAAAGTGAGTAATAATTGATTTGTGATACCGTTAAACAAAGATTGGAATAATACTTCTGTTTACTGTACTTGAAAACTCATTTGCTGGTTTTATAACTAGGAATTATTTTTCAAGTAATCAATGTTGATAGCTACTGACATATTAAAAGGGGCTTATGATAGACTACAAAAAATTAGTCAATGTAATCTAGCCGGCTCAAAGACGTTATCTTTAAAATTGTACATTTGGGATCTTGAAATATGATTGGTGTCATAAAATATTGAATAGAAACTTATGCTGTAACTTTCGACCAATGAGAGAAACAATAATACAACGTTCAGAGACTCGACTTGATTTCCTATTTTATTAATGTTTAATGCAATATCCTATAATACAATATTTAGTGAGATATTTGTGGGCGCGAATTCCTAGAAACACCTTCAAATAATAATTTATACAGCAGCAGAGCAGCAGTTTGCTAATAATATTTATACTTGCCATCAACTTGTTGTTACAAAAAGCCTCACTTTCTGACCGCACAGCCCACTTAAATCCCCAGTTATTTTCTAGACAAAGTCTAGAATCCCCACTTAGATACACATACCCAACTTAGACCAGCTATATATACTCTTTTGCTTCCCCTATTAATAAGCATCAACACAAAAGATTGTTTCTGTAGGGAAAATCTATATTGCGATTAATTTTCAATTTCTCTAAAATGTTAGCATTCCTTACACTAACATCCATTTTTCTTCAATGCTGAAAGTTTCAAGTGAATCTCACTTATGGAAACAGAGGTGAGCTTCCGACGAGCAGCGTCTGGAGAATCGTACGAAGGCCATTAACAGGCTGAAGGAGAAGAAAGGAAGATGGAAATATTATAATAATAAGCGTTAGAATGAGATAGATTGAGAGAGAATGATGAATCTCGGAACTGCGCTGTTTGCCCGCCTCGCCAATGATCGCGCGGTGCACCAAGCACCAACCAATTTACATATCCACATTCTTTCAGCTGGGCCTGTCGCCGAGACTTAGGGTCCATTGTTTTCAGTGTCGCTGAAAGTCTTTCTGCTCTCAATTTACTATTCACAAAGGCAGCGACAAGTCGAAAGCTGTCCTGCGTCTGCGCACTGACTTATTTATTCGCGTCGCTCGGCCGGACAATGCGATTCATTAGCAAACACAAACCCACAAACAAAAACAATAACTGGCCACAAATTAATGAGACACTGTTCTGCATTTGCATGCATTGACGAGAATACAACTGAATCACTAACTGCAGAAGGGGAACATGTCCAGTTCTCCTAATTTTACAGGAGAAGCAAAAAACTACTTTATAGGAAAACTAACAAGTATAGAATTGTTTAATATTTTATGTGAATATGTATAGTTATATTGTACATGATATTATGTAATTACTGACCTAAATTTCATTCTACAGAAGTTTAAAAAAAATATTTTTTCAATTGGACATGTTACCTTTTTGCAGTTAACAGTCATAAGTCAAAATAAAAGGATTATTTTCTTGGAAAAAACAAGTTTATTTTACACAATTATATGTGAGTGGATAAATATATTCTTGATTAGATAAGTATTGGGTTTATTTGTTTGGTTCTTAAACATGCTCTTCATTTCCATCCCCTTTTTCTGTTGGAAACTTTAAAATTCCATTCCAAAATTCCATCTTATAATCCAGAACGTACTTTAGACATTTTTTATGTCTTTCATTTTAAAAAAATTGATGGGTAGCTTGTCCTTGTGTTCCTTCGGAAGTTGTAGATTCAACTGGGTATTTCTTAAACAAAATTTATCAGCATGCAGACTTATAGTTCAGTTTTAATGATAGTTGTTACTTGGTTCAGCGGCTAGAATGACATCATGGAAAAAATCATAACTCCAGAACAAGAGATGATAAAGACTTGAAACAAACGGGAATAGATGATAAATTTCATTCCAAAGAACTTTTGTTTAGCACTTTATATCTAAAAATCGTCATTGAAAGTAGTTATTCAAAAAACATACTCTCGAAAAATGAAATGTTTTTGAAAGAGTGCATTTTTGTAGGATAGTTTATTGTGATTCGATTCGCGTTCAATAGAGGTCTCTATCATGAATGGTAACCATTCTATGGCCGTTTTAATGAACGCTCGATCCGCCATTTTGAATCAGCAATTACGCGGCCCAGTCGCGACCCCCAAAAGCGCATCAAGTGGTTCGGACAAATCAGATCATCTGTCCAATATTTGAACATTATTTATGCTAGCGTCGCTAGCACTACCTACAGGAGAATTCTTCTATTTACAGCAGAAAGGTAACATGTCCAGGACATGTTCCCCATCTGCAGTAAGTGGTCAATATCACATGTTACTATTAAGGCTTTATTGACTGTGTAGAAGTTCCATTTCTACAGTAAATGATACATCTATCCATGTAAACTTCATTCAGCCAATAAAAAGAAAATTTAAAATTTTGGACAAGTGTCCCTTCTGCGGTTAGCAATTCAACTAGGATGAATGGATTTTTCAACTGAATTTGAAGAAAGGAATTTAAATTAGAGCCCATCGATAGTATTCTGTTCAGTGTAAATAATTGTACTAGCCCAAGATTTTATTGAATCATGGTATGCTCAGTGAAAAAATTGTAACCATATTTATTATTACGGTACCTAAACAAAAATTTGGTAATATATTCAAATTAATTTATTAGTTTATGACCGGTCCAACCTTGCTTCAATGTTTTATTCTAAATTAACAGTCTCAATAAGGTTTATATATGTTATGTTTATTTTCATTCTTTTCAATTCACATGTTATTTCGCCAATACTATATTACAATATATTTTTTAATGCTTGTTGCAAAAAATCATGTTACTAAGTCATCCATTCCAACAAATAATCAATGAAAATAAAATGGAGTATCCGCGATTCTGTGTGAAAAATATATCTTTCAAATAGATTTATTTTCGTTCTAGTAGAAAAGCTTCCCTTATCAACACATTGAAACTTAAAACACGAAGTTCGAGAAAGTAATAGGTGAGAGTTTACCTGTTTTCTCCCAATTATTCTGATCGTACGTGGATGAATAAATTAATAAATCTCTATATTGAAATTTGCTATTTTTTACTAAATGTAAAACAAATGAATATTTCATTTGTGAAACAGCAATAGTACAAATAGAATTAAAAAGTATAATTTGCTTTCCATTCAAAGCTATAAGGAAAATATGGCAATAAATAGCTCACACAGTGGCCTACCAGTAAAAGTTATTCATGTTATTTGTTTAATAAGTTTACTCATTTAGAGAAAATAAGTTTTGGCAAGCTTGTTGCTGTCATAACTACTTATATGATTTGTAAATTTTGTGATTGTTTCAATAGATAACAAAATATTTATTATACAGTCTATTCATTCATATGAAATGACACTTCAAGTAGCTGAAGTAATGAACAACATTCTTCTACACTAATATGCTACTTCTCCAATTTAGTATACGAATGTTCATCATATTAACAATATAATTTATAGTGGAAATTGTTCTGATTATGAATGACAGACAAAATAAATGAATGGATTTGACTTTAGAATCTCTTGTTTAATATTTTCATAAAATTTACTGTTTCATTCTGCCTTACTGATATGATAGATAATGACTTTTGTTTATTTGTAATATGATCGACCCCGCACAGTTCTCTTAGTGGTGGCATTCTTTATTTTTTCAAACTGTAATATTTTTTTCGAAATGTTCTGTTTTCAGGCACATGCTACGTGGGCAACCAGGACTCAACTTCGCTGATAGCATTCGTGCTGGTGCCGCAGCTAGCCTGCCTGCTATTGGTCGGCTCGATGCTCATCTTGGGCTTCCTGACGAGCATCGGTCACAGCCGGAAGGGCGGCCGCGGAAGTGCTGTGCTGGCACTTTTGTTCCTTGCCGCCAACAGCTGTGTCGTCGCCACTTACTTCTACGAGCTGTGGAATCGCGATGACTGGATCATGGACGGGCCTCCAACGGGCAAAGTATGTTAATCACACTCAATCAACATTAATTTATATACACTATAGAAGTATTTTCCCACTATTTTTACTTTCCTTGCCCTATTACCATAGGTAAGGAAAGTATTGCTTTCCGAAAAAAATTAAGGTACCCCAATTTCTAAATTTCTATACGTTTCAAGGTCCCCTGAGTCCAAAAAAGTGTTTTTTGGGTATTGGTCTGTATGTGTGTGTGTGTGTATGAGTGTATGTGCGTCTGTGTACACGATATCTCATCTCCCAAAATTAACGGAATGACTTGAAATTTGGAACTTAATGTCCTTACAATATAAGGATCCGACACGAACAATTTCGATCAAATGCAATTCAAGATGACGGTTGAAAAGGGCGAAAATGTTGTCAAAAACAGGGTTTTTCGCGATTTTCTCAAAAACGGCTTCAACGATTTCGATTAAATTTATACCAAAAATAGTAATTGATAAGCTCTATCAACTGCCACAAGTCTCATATCTGTAAAAATTTCAGGAACTCCGCCCCTTCTATGCAAAGTTCGATTTTAGATTCCCAATTATCAGGCTTCAGATAAAATTTAAACAAAAAAATTTGAGTGGAAAAGATTTAGCATGAAAATCTCTACCATTAATGTCCTGTAACATTTTCAAAAAAAAAAATTGAAAATAAGCACGAAATTCGAGAAAATGTTATTATTTCAATTGCAAACTGTTGGCAACTGTTGATTCTATTAAATGATTCACTATGAAGAGATAGCAGACCTCGTATGTCTCCAACGTTATTGTCCTGTCACCAGCTGGCTCAGATCTTTGTTTATAAGTAGTAGACTTGAGATGCGCGTGCACACTAGCGTCAGGTGATCAATTTTCATAACGGCAAGGAAAGTTGTGTGAGTGCGCCACACCAGATTTTTAATGTTTATAATATTTATATAATATTCACTTTAAACTGTCAGCATTGGCTGAATGGGAAGTCTTTATGTAATTTATGAGGAATATACTGACAGTTTGAAGTGAATCTTCTTACAAATATTTCTAGCGCATTCCCTCCACAATACTATTAGATCAATATTAATAACCGTGTGGGATACTCCAAGAATGATATCTGCTAAAATTATCGCCCCACTTGGATGTTATGAGCTGGTTTTCGTGCGTCATATGGAGGCCGAAAGTGATTGTTTTCTGACCAGGTCGTTGAAATTTTTACGGCCCTAGGGCTGTAATAGTATATTTCGCACCTAGGGCCGAAAATGAGACTTTTCCGGCTCGAAATCGGTTTTCAAGTCCGAGGCCGTAGGCCGAGGACTATAAAAGATTGATAGCTGGAAAAACATTTTTGCCCATGGTGAGAACGTTATTTTTCGCCACACAGAAAAATAAACAATATAAATATGAGAATAATTGTTTATTGGGCACCTCCAAAAGCAAAACAGGAAGGTCATAGCTCTAGTAAATCTGAGGTTATCTGAATATCAGGAAATTGTCCAAGTACTTTTATTTTTATTCTGATTTGTCTAAATAACCTAAAAGATTATGTTCAATTATGTAAGAGGTTGAGTTTATACTTTTTATTCTTCCAAATGACAATAAGATGATATTATTATAAATGTTTTGATTCTTGAATAATAAACCCAAATGATGAAAAGTTTTTTGATCAGCTGTTTTAGCACACTTGAAATTTGGCCAATCTGAATGTCAACATCAACAATGATTATTGTCATTGACTTCGGAAGTTTAGGTTAGAAGTTCTATCCTACTCTGAAAATCGAATTTGAATAGTTTATAATATATATCTTATCTGTAATTTATTCATCCAAATAAAATAATAGTATCTTATTGCAGAATACTTATTCAATTCTAGAAGCATAAACTGATTCCTTTTCATAAACCATTTTGTAAACACGTTCACATCAAATCAGAATCAGCTGACTTCAAGGTTATTTTACAGCCCTAGGGCCATAAAACTTTTACCGGCCTGGTCAGAAAACAATCATTTTCGGCCTCCATATGACGTACGAAAACCAGCTCATTACATCCAAGTGGGGCGAAAAATAACCTTGAATTAGTTGATTCTGATTTGATGTGAACGTGTATACAAAATAGTTTATGAAACGGAATCAGTTTATGCTTCTAGAATTGAATAAATTATTTTGCAATAAGATACTATCATTTTATTCGGATGAATGGAATACAAATAAGATATTATAAACAATTCAAATTTAATTTTCAGAGTATAATAGAATCTAACCTCAAACCTCATAGTACTGCGTTTATCACGAAACCTGGTGGATAATTTCGGAATTACTAGGGCAATATCCATGGTGCTGAACGTTTTTACAAATAGTTTATGGAACGGAATCAGTTTATGCTTCTAGAATTGAATAAAGTATTCTGCAATAATATACTATAATTTTATTTGAATGAATGAAATACAGATAAGATATATAAACTATTCAAATTCAATTTTCAGAGTAGGATAGAACTTCTAAAGCCGCGTCCACACTATGTCGATCGACTCTGTCGACCCGGTCGATCGATAAAGTCGCTCGACACCTTCGACTGTGTCAACTCGACAAAATTGCCTCAGTACATGTGGACGAGTCGACCGACAACCATCATAAATTTTCATACATAATCGAGTGTTTTATTTTAAATATAAATCAAGTTTTTATATAAAATGAGTGATGATGAAGATGCTGGAGCAGCGGCTTCTGCTGCAATTCTTATTGCCATCTTGGGAAGTCAAATAGATTGTCGCCCGCGGAGATTTTGGGTACAGCCTAGCCTTGTTCGAGGCAGAAAAAAGTATAGTACGGAGGAATTTATGGAAGATTTATTGCTGGATATGGTTGACGAATTAAATCTAGAATATAGATGTGACGCGGGCTTTAAAAACTTTTTTAGAATGAAAAGTTCCGATTTTGAAAATGATTGCGCCTAACGTAATTAAAAAAGATACACCATTCAGAAAGCAATTCCAGTAAGCCATCGCCTTGCAGTAACACTGCACTTTTTGGCAACTGGCGATTCATACACTTTTTTTGAAAAAATTAGAAAATTTCTAATTTTCTTTTCCACCTCCACTTTTTCAATGCCAAATGACACCGCAATTTCCACCAAACCATCATGCCGTTTGTTTCTGTTTTTATAGTCAACATCACTTGAATCCCATAAGTAAGAACGATCATGGTACATTTCAATAAAATTCGACGTTTGGGTATCACTCCAATTCATTTTCAATAAAAATGTAAGCATTTGAACAACAGTATAGCACCATTCTATTTTTTAAAATGGCAGTGACAAGATCGACACGTCCACACTGGTGCCTTCGACTCGACTGTCTTTGATCCGGACCGACCTGATTCGGGTTGCGTTCGACTCGACTCGACAGCGCTCAACAATGTCTAGCGACACGTCCAGACTTGTTCGACATTGTCGATCGACTTTGTTGATCGGTGTCGATTGACATAGTGTGGACGCAGCTTAACCTAAACTTCCGAAGTCGACGACAACAAGCATTGTTGACGTTGACATTCAGATTGCCAAATTCCAAGTGTGCTAAAACAGCTGATCAAAAAGCTTTTAATTATTTGTGTTAACTATTCAAGAATTAAAATATTTATAATAATATCATCTTATTGTCATTTGAAAGGATAAAAAAGTATAAACTCAACCTCTCACATAATTGAGCATATTCTCTTGGGTTATTAAGGGCCGGTTTCGGAGCTCCGGATCTATAAGTTCTGGACTTACAGAGTCCAGGACTGACATAAGCTCTCGGGTCTAAATTGACTTTCTGAGTCACGATTTTATCTTCTAAACTCTGGAGTCTATCAAGTTCTCGACTTATTTGAGTCCAGGACTTTAACGCATTAAACATGAGGGAAATTCACAATAAAATTTTGCTGTTGTTTTGTTGGCATTATAGCAAAACGGAAACAGCTGTTTACAGCGGGACAATTCAAATGAGCATGCTCTCCAAACTATATTGTAAAAATATGTTCTGATTTCTTTGTTGGCTTATTCAAAGCAAAACCTTTAAGCTTGATTATTGCCTAAGATCAGCTGGTATTTTCAAAAATCTTTTTCACCAATCATGTATATATAGATTCTAGGCCTATGCTGCAACGTTGCAGTATCGTAGGCCGGGGCCTTGTATTAGAGGTGGCTATGACACAACCCTACTCTCTCTTATTATATAGATGAAACGGAATAAGTTTATGCTTCTAGAATTGAATAAAATATTCTGCAATAAGATACTATCATTTTATTTGGATGAATGAAATATAAATAAGATAATAAATTATAAACTATTCAGATTCGATTTTCAGAGTAGGATAGGACTTCTAACCTCAACTTCCGCAGTCGACGATAACAAGCATTGTTGACATCCAGAATGGTTGAGTTCAAAGCCACTGATCAATTCCATCGGTTTTTTTTTACGTTCAGTAAAAAACCTGATCACAGATTAGTGATCACAGATGAACCACAGAATGGAGGCTAGTATCTTGACGCCATAATCCGCCATCTTGAAAGAAAGTGTAGCATTGTAATACAGCAGTAGTTTTAATTTCTAACAAGATGATGCAGTCATGTGTCATGGTCTTGGTGCACTCAAATCTTGGTTAGATTGATACCTTCCATTTTGTGTGTATTCTGTGGTTACTTGAAATTAGAGGTTCCATTGAGGTATTTTAGCGCTAGATATTATATAATTTATATTTTTTGTAATATTATAGATCACAAAAATCTTCAAGATCTTTAGTATGTTATAATCTTCCAGGCTGTCCCCTTAATGGCCGATTTCAATTCCAAATAATCTAGCGCTGCATGTGAGTCTATGCATCGTTCAGTGACAAAACAGTACATCGTTCAGAGCCACGTTCACTCACCGATCTCATCGTTCACTCACCGATCAGTGGCTTTGAACTCAACCATTGTCCAAATTTCAAGTGCGCTAAAACAGCTGATCAAAAAACTTTTCATTTTGTGTTCATTATTCAAGAATCAAAACATTCATAATAATATCATCTTATGAGATTTGAAAGAATAAAAAAGTATAAACTAAACCTCCCACATTAAAACATAATTGATCATAATCTTTTAGGTTATTTAGACAAATTGAAATCTACCCAAACCCAGCTTAATTACTGCATCTACCGGTACCACTAAACCTGGTGGATAATTTTGGAACTACTTAAAACTATTAAAAATAACCTATTTTTTCAGACATGTTATTCATTTTCATAATAAAAATTTGGGAACTGAATAGTTTTTGGCTATGCATGCCTGTTGTTCTTTCCCCATCATATTTACATGATTTGTAATTGCATCCACTGAAAATGAAAGAAATAAAGATACTTGGACAATTTCCTGATATTCAGATTACCGTACCTCAGATTTGCTAGAGCTATGACCTTTCAGTTTTGTGCCCAATAAACAATTATTCTCATAAATATATTGTTTTATTTTTTGTGACGAAAAATAGCGTTTGCACCACGGGCAAAAATGTGTTTCCGGCTCTCAATCTTTTCTATAGTCCTTGGCCTACGGCCTCGGAAAAGTCTCATTTTCGGCCCTAGGTGCGAAATATACTATTTTTTAATATTACTAGTAAGAATGCGATCATCTTTTTGCACACATTGTTCAAGTCTGAAATTCTCACTAACACGTAAATAGACATAATTTTCGGTATTGGACTGTAAAACTCCTCAAGAACTTTATGAAAGACGACTCTATTGGGTGAAAGTGACTGTCTGGTAAGCGATGTCTTGGAATGGAATAATTGGTTCATATTTTTTTGAGGATGACAACAGCCAGGCAGTTACAGTAACATCAACTCGCTAAGTTTAAATGCTGAAAAATTTCCTCATTCCTGAAATTCGATGATTTAATATGAATGAGAACTCTCATTTTCAAAAAATTCATCAACTAACCATACGGCCAGAGTATGAATATTTACCTGAGAAAACTTTTTCGAACCGCTTGATGGGTAGTGATGAAGGAAGTGGGGGAGCATATTCAGTGACCACCCCATCACCCCTTCTGAGCTCGTCTGATCTTTTTATGGGGATACCTCAAGTCAAAGGTTTTTGAGACTCGTCCAGCAATATTACAGGACTTGAAAATGCGGATAAAAAAAGAAATTATTGCAACAACACCAGATGTGATAGAAGTGAACAGTATGACACAGAGAAGAGTAGAAGTATACAGTATGAGACTTGAACAATGTGTGCTAAATGATGATCGCCACCTTGCTGGAGCAATATTCAAAAAGTAACGAATTTTCTGTGTAAAATCAAAATTTCCATTTGTTTTCTTACAATTCTTGAAATATACGACTTACAATATTGTCTTTAATTTTATTTTAATACCTAAAATAGTGCCGTTTGACTGCCCCATCTTATAAAGATAATAAAGATAATGATAGATAGATAAAGATAATAGAGAAAGTACAAGTTACTGGCGACCAGCGCTTCCTATTACTTTCCATGCAGACAGATTTTTAATAAAAATTGCTTGAAAATGAGCTCATGGAAAGCACTTGCCTCTACTTTTTCCGCTTTCAGAACCATATTGGCGATGGAAATTTTGTTGCTCATACAAAAGTCTATAATATTATTCATAAAAAAACACAAATTAAAACTAGCATTACTAGAACACATGATAAGCCCAGAAGACGATTATTTGATCGTGAGCTTATGTAGATGAATAATTACTTACAAAAATAAAAGAGAAAGATGATTGATTATAAAACAAACAGAAGTTACAATAGAGTTACGAAGAAGTTGAAAATTATTAATAAACGTTTTTGATGTTTTCTACATCGACGTACAGTCTTCAGTTTTCAATTGTTGAAAATTCTTGCCATTCGAAAGTACTCCAGTCAGTAAGTCAGTCATGTTTAAATAATTGTCTTCACGTCGTTGTAAAAAACATCAAAATCATGTAATAAAAAATCGCAGTTTAAAATGGATCAAGAAACCATTCTCTTTTTAATTTTTGAAACAATACAGTGTTACTCGATTCTTACTAAATTTGTATTTTTTGGAAGTTTAATTAGAAGAAGTAACATAAGTTTTAAACATTAAAAATTACCACTTTGGTAGTGCTTTCTGGTGTGAGTAGAAGTAGTGTATAAAAACAGTGCACAGGATTGAGTACAGTGAGACTAAATCTAGATTGGCACATATCAGTATTCAGTATTAGTGTATGTGTCCGGTACAGTAAATATTATATTCTTCCCACACTCAGCCCAGCCGAGCGAGTATGAATATTCTTTTCAGAATTCAGGGGAATAAGTTAATATTTTTACTGTACCGGACAAATACACTAATACTGATATGTGAAAATCCAGATTTAGTCACTGTGCTCAAGCTTATGTAGTGCTTTTTTACTCTACTTCTACTCACACACTAGAAAGTGATAATTTTATGGAAAATTATATTAGTCCTGTCACTATAATATACATTAGTGCTTGCAATTTATATTGCAGTTCTGATTTTTTATATATTATTTGGATACACGAGAGAAGTCCAGAACCAATTTCTTCATGCAAAAATTCCTTGTGCTAGATACAGAGTGGCCCAGAAACCTCAAATTTTCGGTTCATTTTCCAGGTTTCTGCTATTTCTGTTAAATCCAGTAATCGGACAGAAAAATTTGCTCCAGCCTTTTTTTAGATTATAAAATTCTGAATGAAATGAGATCATTCGGAACTCTCTATCTCTAATGAGTAGTGAGTTATGATTTATCAAAAATGAGTAAAATTTCAAGAAAAAATCAATTCTGATGAATTTTAGTCTTTGATCAACAATATCTTCCGATTGTTACCATTTAGATGTATAATTTGAAAACGCTCTGGGCGTATTTTTGTGCTCTACAATCTGAGATCAGGTAGAGCGTTCTATCTCATATAGATTTCCAGGTACACCTGACAACAATGCTCAATTTCAAAAAATGGTCAATTTCTATATTCAAAGCTAATAATTCCATATATAATTTTAAGGAGAATTATACTTGGAGTGATACTTATTTGAGGGGACCCAGCTTTTTATACAAGTTTAATATCTGAGATGTGCTAGTGTATAGATTGTAATGTAATGTGATTTGATGTGGTTATAGCCGCGACGAGCCAAGCTGTGGGTGCCGCTGGTGAGACTGTCGCTACCGGCCGTGCTAGCCGTGGTCGTCGGTCTGTGCGTCTGCTTCTCCAGGTCGCAGTCGTGGTTCTGGTCGATGGACGCCAAGCAGAAGCCCACCATCCCCCAGGACATCCACTACTTCCCTCCTCCCAAACAGCGTCTGCACAAAACTCGCAGTCACCGAAAACACAACGGCGAAACGTTGGTATGAGTTGGTGTAAAACCAAGTAAATAACGGTAGAATATAAATATTGGGCAGGATTCACAGATCCTAATAATTATGATCGTTGGTTACTCTTGAAGTAGGGCCTAATGTACTATATCTAAACCCCTATTTTCCAACGAAATTTTGCTCTGATGGGCTGAAAAAACACCAGCAGGCCTTATGTTCAAAATTTACTACAATGAAATTGCGTGTATTAAACACTTGCATATAACTTAATATTATTAAAAACAATATAAAAACATGAAGTACCCTTTTATTTAGAACATTTCAAACAACTAGTTTCGGCCTAACTAGTTGTTTGAAATGTTTCAAAGTTTAAAATGTTCTAAATAAAAGGGTACTTCATGTTTTTATATTGTTTTTAATAGTTGTAATAAAGTAGACCATACAAGTGAAGTGATTTTAATATTATTTGTGTGGACACTTATTGTATTGCACACTCATGATAGTGTTCACAATTTTATCATTCTTGCAATGCGAAACATTCTTAGAATCAATGGTAGGTATTCTTTTTCTGTCCAGGGAACCAGAAATTCATTGTCAATTGGGGCTTTAGAGCTATATTAATTATAAAAGTTGTTCAGTCTAGGCATACAGAAAAAATAGCCTAATACGATATCCCATGGTATAGGTCGTTTATGTTCCAAATTTCAAGCCGATTTTTCGTCAACTCAAGCCGATTACTATTGTCGATTATATTGGTGTTTTGGCCGTGTTTAAGTATAAGAACGGCACAGTATGAGAGTCAACTAGCGTCACATCGCTTCACAAAAAATACCTACTAGGAATATCGGCTTGAATTAACAGTGAAATTCGGAACATATAAACGCCCTATATACCGTGGGATATCTTCTTATGCTTTCTTTTGTCTATGGTTTAGGTTACTAGGTATTTTATTTGCTCAGTAACAGTGCTTGAATCGAACCAACCAATAGTACGATTGTTAGAACATCCGAACTGTACGAGCTTACTTGCTTAGCAACATTCCTGAGAAAGCCATTCTTTCGATTAAGGAAACGTTCATAAAAGCAATCCTATAAGAAATTTTATGATTAAACATGTTATATATGAAAGCTGTTTATTGATAGGAGTTTCATTGGTGGTTATTGAAAATTACATAATTTATCTGACTGACAATTTCACATATATGTACTAAACTTGTGGCTCCTGCCATCTTCTTTTACATAGCCTACTGTGGTACCAATCGTACATTACGGGCAACTAGTCATTATTTTAAGATAATAATTCACAATTGCCATATTATTATTATTATGAATCAAGGAATGTAGAATAGATACATTGGTATGAATGATTGTATGCCAACTTCCCAAAGAATGTGTCAGGTGGCAAATTCAAATGTACTCTCTCGTGGCTATAGTTTTATTCAAGACTAAATTTCAAGCTCAAAGGCCAAAAACTTTTGGTATAAAAATGTAGTGACCAAGTTTGAACTTTGGGCCAAGATCTGTTGCTTTTGAGGAGTTGTTGGTTTTCATCCTTGTGAATGTTAATAATTAACAATTATTATTCTACTCAACTAAATATTATAATATCTAGTCTAAAAAATGTTCATGTACTGACAAATAGTGAGGTTTCTAACTTATATTTATAATATTTAATTTTTGCTAATCAATCTGCCATAATTATGAATTTATCATAGATCTGCAATCATTAATCAAACATTGCAGAAATAATCTGATTAAGTAGATATCAATTTTGTTATCCATCTTAAAAATAATATCATTTATAATAATCAGCCACGTGATTATGATTATAATTCATTAGATGTCAATAAAAAAACGTGCCATAACAAAACTTTCATAGTGGAACGACCGAAGTCTTACGGTGCGGAGTTGCTCACTTGCTACCTTAGTCCTATGTATATTATTGGAGTGATTTATTAGCCAGTCGAAAGACCGACCCACTGAATCTGTTTGGCGTCAGTTTCTCTCAAAATATTTCAAACTTCCAGTACATATTCTCCAAATATAATCTAAACTTGATACAATAGAGAAGATATAAATTTGTATAACTGTAGTTATTTAAAAACCTCACTTCTCATACAGAAAGCCGTGTTGAAAACCATCAGCTAACATAATGTTCTAATCCGCCCTTGAGAGAGAGCGCAGAGTGACATATACTCTACCTCTCAACCCACTCCAATACAAAAGTTACATCACTTCGATTATAGCTACTATGTATTATATCTATGATATGTATTAACTCCACAAAATTATAAAAAAATATATTGTCATGAAATTGTGACTTGCATAATGAATCTTAGGTGGTCTTAGTCACGATCATGACAGCTCGTTCGTTTATGACATCTTACATATCGATTTACAATTTTTTGAAGTATTTTGAAAAACAAACTTGATAAGCGTAGCTGGCGAATTCATGATACTACTCAAGCCTTAGTCAATACGATACTGTAATTCATAATTGAAGGTGCAAGTCACCTTCTCAAACGTTCTTCAAGAATTAAGCAACTGGATAGGTTATAAATTATTCAAATAAACTGTATTCTAGATTCTGAATTTTTCCCATCATTATGTGTATTAACTATTAAAGTAGTTCATGTGTTTTCCACATATTCTAATAAATGAAAAAATAAAATATTTTGTAGTTCGAGCGGAGAGCAAGTCAATGGCACTCTGCTCCAGTTGATTAGCCATTCATGTAGATGACTCTTCAGTAAAGACTATACTTCTGATTCATTAAAAAATCTGCTTACTGCCATCAAAATTAGAATTTTATAAGCGTACCTTGAACATCGCAAGACTAATAATTTTATTGAGCATATTTTAGTAGTTGATGGATTGTAAGATTGTTGGTAATTGAATAATATTGTATGTTTGTAAATGACTGTACATAAGACTGGTTATATTTTAGTATAATATAACATATATGCTATTAATGGAAGTGTATATGAGATATAATAATATTATTTCAATATGTTATACTATCCAATCTATTGATGTGTACATAAAACATTAAACAGCTATTTAATTTGAAATGAATGTTTTCATTTTCAACCACTTTGCTCATTTTCATAAATGAACGATATAGTGATCTGAATATAGAGTTATGTATATTTTATGAATTCCCAGGTTTATCATGTACCAGGAATTATTCGACAATAAGAAATTCAATTCAAGATGGCGGAAAAAATGGTGGATAGTTACTAAAAAAAACTATGTTTTTAACGTTTTTCTCGAAAACGGCTCTAACGATTTTCTTCAAATTTATACCACGGATAGCTATTGTCTAGATCTACACTTACTGATTGCTTAATATATGGTGAATTTGAAATTTAAATAGTAATATGACAATTTGATAATATAAAATTTGAAATTTATAACCCAGGCGCCACGTTAATTATTAGGGAACGGCCCTCGAAATTTGAATAAACAACTACCACAGCATAACTCTTTAGCAGAGACATGAATTCATTTGAACTATATAAAAAACAATGTACATTACTTTATTACTTTTAATAAAGACGCAGTCCAGCAATCAATGAATGTAGAACTACACATCTTTCCCAACTATATTGCTTCATTCCATGATTAAAACAATAAAGAAAGGAGGGGATCTAATGATACTTGTGAAATAACAACACAAAGTAATTTTGAATCATTAGATAAATATAATGAAAATAAGCAAAAGGCAAATGAAATTGACACTTTACAAAGAAACCAATGAGATTTTCAATGTTGGTTAAATATATCAAATGTCCTTTGGAATTTTAGTAATAAGTCTATTGAGCAGAACACCGAAATATGAAATATGATTTTACCGTTTATGAAATATAATAATAATGTTTATTAAGAGTCTCTATATTCAAATAGGATAATGCACAATAATACTACGAATCACAAAACCTAAACCCTATTTAAACAACAATAATACAATAAAATAACCAGTGTGGCAAACAAACAACAACTTAAAATTACACTAACCTTATATGTTGTATACCCCGCGGACCATGGCCTTTTCGCGCACTTTTAAACTGCTCACTTTACATTACAAATTATGAATTTTAATTATTTTTCTTCAATGGTGGTTTTTATGTGATGGTGTTGATGTGGTGGTGGTTTTCCGGAAACAGGACTCCATTTCAGCCCCTAGGGCTGCGGGCTGCACGCTGCTCACTCCTCAGACATGTTACTCCAGCCGTGGTTCACCGAAAAGTGTCCTCGTGTTCCCAACTCCACGTGCTCGCCAACCCTCGAACCATTGTTCCTCCTTGGATCACTGCCCCAGTTGGTGCTGCCCCCTATCTGATGGCACTCCACTCACGCCTGGCGTCTGGCTGCCACCCTTTTGTCACTGGTCAGCGTCGGTTATTTCACCGTTAGACTTTTGACCATCATTGTTTCAACCTCTACCCCTCTTTGCCATAAGCTGGTTCCTTTTGTACGTTTTGAGGCAGAAAGTTGCAAGTCGAAAACTGTCTTGGCCTGGCTTGTAGCTGTAGAAAACCAAGGCCTGAGATGATTGTTACACTATTCATAAGCCCTATCAACTGACATGAGTCTCATTTCTGGGAAAATTCCAGGAGCTCCGTAATATTCTTGAGAAAAATGGCGGATATAATGACTGAAAAATCATGTTTTTCACGATTTTCTCAAAAACGGCTTCAACGATTTTCTTCAAATTATTACCATGTATAGCTATTTATAGGCCTTATCTATTGGCATGAGTCTCATTTCTGAGAAAATTTCAGGAGCTCCGTTATATTCTTGAGAAAAAGCGGATAATGACTGAAAAATCATGTTTTTCACGGTTCACTTGAAAACGGCTTTAACGATTCCCTTCAAATTTATACCATGGATAGCTATTCATAAACCCTATCAAATGACTTGAGTCTTTTCCCTGGGAAACTAATGGGGTCCACCCCATCCTTGAGAAATGGACTTTGTGAACTCCTTCTCGTGCATGAAGTAGGTAGGTAGAGCAGTTCATAAAAAAACACATAGTTCAGATATTTTCATAAGTATTTGAAATCTTTGTATTTTTCATTTTTGAATTAGGTGGTATTTTTATTGTTTGTATTATTTATTATTGCATAAGTTCGTATTATTTTATTTTTTCTTTTGTATCTGTACCATTTTTATTGTTGAGGAGACATATTTGGGGAAACCCGTTGTCTCCATTGTGAATAAATAAATAAATGAACTATTGATTGCGTGCAATAGCGCATGCAATTAATAACTAAAATAACATAGTATTGTCTCTCGAACTTTCTCTGCTTTGAACTTTGACTGTCCTGTTGACAGTATGTCTTGAAGGAGATTAGCTTTTGATGTTAGCATTTTTGATACACCAACCCCAACAGCCATTAGCCGTTTTCACACCGATATCTCGCCGGCACGACATACAGACAGGATTTACTCTGATGGACAGTATAAGAGGAGGCTGCGGTTTATAACTGCGAGAGGTCTACTGTTCACAGAACTACTAGTATCTTCACTTCCTCGGCTTTTAATAGAACAGCGGACAGAATTTCAGCGGCATTTTGATTGAGTTCTCCAGCCCGTGGCGGGGCTTACTAGATATTGAATATAATAATAATTTGAGACTTGGACAAAATATCCGTGTGTTGCCAAATTGTGCGAAATTTAAATTCTGTTATTTTTGTCATAGACATTCAATCTCAGCTGTTTTCCATGTATGAAATCAAGCCGGTACACAGCTGTTTGTAGAACAAATAAACATTCAAATTCAAATAATCTTTATTCATACAAAAAAAAATACAGCAGCAGAGGCAAATAATTATGCGTAATGAATATCCCCCACAAAAATGACAAGTCTGGGTGTAGGGAATGCGTTATTTGAACTGCATTATATTAACAATAACAGAAGATTTACAATTAATAATAAAACAATAAAACAAGTATAAGCTACTGTACAGTAGATAACATAAAAAAGCTTCTTTAAAGGATGCGGAGAGTACTTAATGCTGTTAACCCTAAATTACTGTAGTATTAAAAAAAATTATATATACAGAGTGGGTGAAAAGTCCGAGAACGGCTTAATATATCATACACAAAGGTTATTTGACGGTGGGTGTGATTGGGGATCCTACTCAAATTGAAAATACTACTTTACCATGACTTCAGAAATCTGGTCCGCCATCTTGGATCCGCCATATTGAATGCAAATTTATTTTTTAAAATAGGAAGGTGGTCATGCGATACATGATTTCGATACGAAATTTCAAGAAAAAAAGAATGGCGAAAACCGCATATCGATATCTCAAACTATTTAGAAGATATTCACATTATCAATCAATACTATTCAAAGCAGAAAGGAGAGAAAAAAGTCAGAGAACGGCTTCATATGTCATACACAAAGGTAATTTGATAGTGGGTGTGATCGGGGATCCTACTCAAGTTGAAAATGCTACTTTACTATGACTTTAAAAATCTGGTCCTCCATATTGAATGCAAATTTATTTTTTAAATAGTAAGGTGGTCATGCGATACATGATTTCGATATGAAATTTCAAGAAAAAGTGAATGGCGAAAACCGCATATCGATATCTCAAACCGTTCAGAAGATATTCACATTATTAATCAATATCATGCATATTAGAAATGAAATACATAAGTGGTATTGATTAATAATGTGAATATCTTCTGAACGGTTTGAGATATCGATGTGCGGTTTTCACCATTCATTTTTTCTTGAAATTTCGTATTGAAATCATGTATCGGATGACAACCTTCCCATTTAAAAAAATAAAGTTGCATTCAATGTGGCGGATCCAAGATGGCGGACCAGATTTTCGAAGTCATAGTAAAGTAGTATTTTCAGTTTGAGTAGGATCCCTAATCACACCTACCATCAAATTACCTTTGTATATGAGATATTAAGCCATTCTCGGACTTTTCACCCACTCTGTATATATATGACATGGTATTGAAAAAATGTAGTATTGATGTAGTATTAACTGAACAATTTTAAGGGACATACAGAGCTCTTCATATCCAGACGAACATCGATAACAAGGATTGATGTTCAATGGATATAGGCGGTTTGGATGAGCCGCGATGCGGCGTCCCTAACAATTTCAAACAGCCACCTCTTAAAGGGCACGCCACACCAAGCTCGCTACCGCGGCGGTAGCGAAGTTTTAAAAATCGCTAGCCATGTATTCAGGTTGAGCGCGCCACACCGAGCTCGCTACCGCGGCGGTAGTACGGCGCACTACCACCTACGACCGCCTGCTAGGCGATTCAACAAAACTTCGCTGAGAGGTAGTACGGCGGACAAAGCGAGCTCAGTGTGGCGCGCTCAACCTGAATACATGGCAGGCGATTCGAAGAGGTAGCGCATGCGCACCTCTCCTCCTTGCAACACAACGCAACTAGTACGTCTCACCCCCCACTACTAGACTCACTACTCGGAGACTACCGCTAGCGGACGTTTTTCGGTGTGGCGTGCTCAGCCGAGAAAACTACCACCAGCGGTACTACCTCGGCGGTACTGGCGAGCTTGGTGTGGCGAGTCCTTAAGGCAGCATTTAAAGGTGATAATGCTGACAACATTTTTCATTTGCTTCAGATGGTTTGTGATATTCCTGTACTGAATGTGACATAGATAGTGGCTGTTAGTCTTTGTACAATTATTGAGCTGGCGTGGCTGCACAATGCCAATGTTATTTTGATGTCTGGTATTGTAGCTGTGATTTGATGGAATGAAAATTGTGTTTTTATTATGCCAGATGAATATTACTAAAACTTTAATATAAATCTGTCTGATATCCAATACATGGAATTCCTGGTAAACTAACTCCGTAGGGTAGCGACTATCCCTGTTCAGGCAGTTTTTAATAATTGCACGCTGAGCTACTGCCAGGGGCTCCAAGGTAGCTGATGAGGCCCCTCCCCAGGCCAGGATACCATATGCAAAAATTGATTGAATATATGAAAAATAAACTACTCTGAGTTGAGAAAGAGGAAGAACCTCTTTTAGGAGTCTGAATGCATATATCATTCCTCGAACCCGCTGCCTTAGGTATATGCAACATGTGGAGCCCAACTCAGTCTGTGATCTATTATCACTCCAAGACACTTTGCTCCACAAGTTGCAATACCCCACAGCCACAAGTGGCCGACTTATAATCATCGCTTGAATGAAGGACAAGGTCCTGGCTCCTGCAATGGGGCACTATTGATTTTGAAATATATAGGTAGATATAGGTATTGATTTTGAAATATATAGGTAGGTACTTGGTCTAATCAACGTTGAGAGTGAGTTTATTCTGGTCACGCCACTTCTTGACCTGGAAAAAGTACTTGGTCTTATCAACGTTGAGAGAGGTTTATTCTGGTCAAGCCACTTCTTGACCTGAAAAAGTAGCCGTTTTGAAGGCATCCTCCCATGTAGGCCCAAATGAAACAATTTCTGTGTCGTCCGCGAATAAAAATAGCTTACTATTTAAATCAACTTTAGAAATGTTATTTATATATACCAAAAAAAGCAGCGGGCCTAAAGTACTACCCTGAATGACTCCATAGTCAACTCTCTCTGCCTCACTACAGACTCCATTAATATAAACTGTCTGTTTACGGTTAGCCTACATAGATAGTTCTGGAACCATTCAAGAGAAATCCCTCTTACTCCACTGCATTTCAATTTAAGGAGCAGCTTATCTCTATCTACAGCATCAAATGCCTTGGCAAGGTCAAGGAAGGTAATCAATACATGATCACCCGCGCCGACCTTCTGCACAATCTCCTTGGTTATGTAAAACATTGCATTAGACGTATTTCAATTAGATCTGAATCCATATTGATTGGGTGTTATTAAATTAGTAGATTCTAAGTATTTTTTAACTGTATTTTTATGACTTTTTCTAGAATCTTAGCAAAAATGCCCAATAAAGATATGGGTCAGTAATTATTGATGATGGATTTGGAGCCAGATTTAAATAAAGGAATAACTTTGACGATCTTGAAAGCATCCGGAAATCTACCAGTATGAATACTCTTATTGATAATATAATGGAGAGGCTCAATCACTGCGTTGATGTTTTGCTTTATGAATCTGCAACTAATACCATCCAGTCCTGGAGAGGAGCCACCCCGAAGGTCCTCCACAATTGTAAGGATATCCTGCTGAGTTACAGGCATCAATTCAAATGTTAAGTTAGTGCCATGAACTGCATCACCCACAAGGTCAGGGCCACGCTCCGTTATTGCACTAGACAGGTTTGCACCCACCCTGGAGAAAAAATTATTGAAAGCATTAACAATTTGTTTTATGTCAGAATCTGTTGTACTGTCCTGATGAAACTGATCCAGTGGGAACCGCCCCGCCACCAACGGCCTTCCCGTCAACTCGTAGACTATCGACCAGAACTTTTTGGGGTTACTGCCTGAATTTGAAATTTCTTCCTTATGAAAGTCAACTTTGGCTCTTCTTATTGCAAGATGCAACAAATTCCGATAACTAACTAACCATACTGGACTTAACTAAACCTTGTCTAATCCAAGGCTTAATCTTCCTGTTTTTGGCAGTCACTAAATTTAATTTGTGTACATTTCTCAATTGTGGATTTTATTATATTGATGAATGTGGTAGTGCAGCAATCAATGTCGTTTAGATCATTAGTGACACAGTTCCAATCTACTGCCAACAATTCCTCCCTTACAGCATTCCAATCAGTAACCTGGTATGTAAATCTAAAAAAAATATTTTGGAGAGAGATGAAGAAATAGTTGACCTCAAGCGTAATACTCCGGTTTTCCAGTTAGAACCTGCTAAGAGGAGAAATAAATTAAGAAATAGTCTGCCTAGCAATTTTAACGTCAAGTTACGTAACTTTTACCAGCCTCTACAAGTAAATGAGGAGGATATAGATGCAAATATTGCTGCAATGGCTGAAGAGATTGCTTCCGCAAAACGCAAACGACCTCACAATAAAAAAAATGCACCAGAGTTGGTAAAAAACAATCTCCCTAAAAATAGGCTTAATACAACAAAGAAGATACTGTTGTTATCTGATAGTCATGGAAGGAATTTAACGTGGCATTTGAATGGTAGATTGAAACACTCCTACGAATGTATTGGTTTTGTAAGTCCTGGCGCTAGGGCTGAACAGATTTTATGCCATGATAATATATCTGGTGAAATTGCAGATAATGATATTCTAATTATATTGTGCGGTGCAAACGATGTTGCAAGAAACGAGGCAGAAAAGGCACTAACGGGCATCGAGGAGACGATTAATCGATTTCAAAAAAATAAAATTGTCTTAGTGGATGTTCCAAACAGACACGATCTTGTTGAGTGGTCTTGTGTAAACAGGGAAGTGGCGCGGACGAACTGTTTACTCAAAGTTCTTGGCGGGAGGTATGAGAGTGTGATACTTGTAGAGGCAAGTCTGGCAGAAAGATTTCACCACACTCGACACGGCATGCTCCTCAACCGTTGGGGCAAGGGCTGGCTGGCTGGAAGGATTTCTGCGGCTATTGAGGGCGGTGACTCTGTGATTGTTGACTCTCCTGTTTCTCTGGCCGATGGCGGCTCACCTTCGCGGGGGGCTGCTTCTGATGGCTGCGTGGCCTCTCCACCCCGGTCACCAATTGGGTGGCTCGGCGACGTGCTGTCTCCCGAGGTCGAGTCCCAGTCTATCGCTGCAGCTCCTACGGCAAATTTGGGAAACGACTGCCGCTTGGTGGAAACTACTCAACCTTAGCTACAGGTGTCTCACAGGCTGGATCCAGAAGAATATCAATCTTACATCAGAATGTTCAGCACTTGCCATCCCGTTTAGACTTGCTGAGAATTAATTTAGAGGAGCTAAAACCTGACATACTGGCAATATCTGAGCACAAGATGTCAGAAGCTGAAACTGCACTGTTAAATATACCCCAACTATACTATAAGCTCGAAATTCTCTAGGGGTAATAATATGGGAGGCGGGGTCATGATTTTAGTTAGTAATAAAATCTATTCAAGTTGCAGGCCCGTTGAACTGCCGGCAATAAAGTCTATAACGATGGAAAAATAATTTGAGTGTTGTGTGACTAAATTTTCAATTAATAGTTTCTCTTTTGGCCTGTTTGTACAGAACACCCCAACATTGTTTCTTAAATTCTTTTTTAGAAAAACTTGAAATATTGCTTGAAATTCTGTGCAGGAAATACAAAAATGTTGTACTAGCTGGTGACATAAATATTAATGTACTAGAGAAGAATAATGTTTACCACAAGTTCAGAAATATTCTAAA
This sequence comes from Nilaparvata lugens, assembly GCF_014356525.2. Classification (NCBI taxonomy): domain Eukaryota; kingdom Metazoa; phylum Arthropoda; class Insecta; order Hemiptera; family Delphacidae; genus Nilaparvata; species Nilaparvata lugens. The sequence continues at coordinate 44,828,473 of NC_052504.1, read as the reverse complement.
AATGTATAATATGTCATTTAAGGTCGATTTTCCAACTAGAATAGCTACAACCTCTGAAACTGCCATTGATAATTTTATTACAAATATTTGTGATGAGAACTTAAAAGTGTCAGGCATTATAACCCATATATCAGATCATGATGCTCAGCTATTTGAAATTCTTAATGTTAGTAGATTTCACAAAAAACCAATAAGAGGTCTTAGCAGGAGATTTGACGACTGTAATTCCAATATATTTTTCAAAGATTTAGAGAGCTTCAATTGGATGGGTGTTTATCAATCTTCAGTAAGTGATAAGTATAATGTATTTATTAAATTTTTTCATATTATTTCAACATTAATTTCCCAAAGCTATTTATTAATGAGAAGGAAACAAATAAGGATAAATATTCGAGCAGCGAGGTCATTAGGAAGAAGAGAGACTTATTAGAGCTTGAAAGAATATTTAGAAATACAAAGAGTGATGATTTAAAAGATCAAATTAAAACTAGAAAGAGAGATTTAAGACATGAAATATCAATAAATAAACAAAAAGTCTTTGACAAAAAAGTCGCCAATGCAAGAAATAAAAATAGAGTTATCTGGAAGATTGTTAACGATAATGTTGGTAAAAACAAAAATAAAAATTCAAATTCAAGTGTTATAGATAATGGAATTCATGTAACAAACCCTCTTACTATTAGTAATATCTTTAATGATTTCTTTGTTACAGCAGTAGATAAGTTTGCCATACCAAATATTCCTGATAGATGTGAACCTGTTGAAACCCCGATTTATCCAAACTGTCAATCCACACTGAGATTCAGATTCAAAACTATTTCAGAATATGAGTTAGTAATAGTTATTTGTGCAACTAGTGCGCAAAGTGATAGTTTGCTGCACCGAAAGAAACGTTTACGCCCGAGCCGTAGGCGAGGGCGGAATGGTTTCTTGAGTGCAGCAGAGGAACTTTGCGCACGTATTTCACATTAAGTTTTTCCTACAGTTACCATTGAATATAAAAAGTGGGTAATTATGGGTAAAATTGCCTGAAATGCATCAAATGTTTTTCTGTGTAATTTTATTATTGATCAAAACCTTAATCCTAAAATCCTAAAGTCCTCGTTGTCCTTGGTTATAATATAATTATAATGAATAATAATTAGCGCGTTGTGCTTCGTTGCACCTCTGCTCACTATAGCAGCCACAGCAGTCACTGTTACCAACTTCATTTTGATTTTGCTGCACTGTTGCTCCATATAACCTACTAAGTATTTTGCGTTGCCATGTTGCAAATCTGGAGTGCAGAAAAATTTTTCCCGCACTAGAGCGGAAAAGTGATTCTTTGCGTTCTGTAATCAGTGCAGCAATGGCCACTTTACAACGTAACTGTAGGAAAAAATAATAATGTCATTTGAAAATAAAATTTCTTCAGGGCCAGATGACATCCCAATTACAATAGTTAAAAAAGTCTTGCCGGCAATAATTAAACCCCTGACTCATATTGTTACAGATGATATTTATTATCATATGATTTCAATACATTAGTTACCAGAACGTTAATAACAGTCTAGTCTTAAATGTATAATAAAGATGGTTGTTTGATATGAAGAGTATTATTTATTCAATATTTAACACATATAATAAATTCCTCCTTGATATCGGGCCATTTTCCAAACATTTTAAAGGTAGCCAGGGTTTTTCCAATATTTAAGAAGGGTGATGTCAGAGAACCTGCTTGTTATAGGCCAGTATCTATTTTATCGGTATTTTCTAAAATTATTGAATGTGTGGTGTACATGCAGCTATTGGAATATTTAGAAACAAATAACATTTTGGACAAAGAGCAGCATGGGTTCGCTCTAAAAAGTCCACGATAACTGCTGGAGTCGAATTCATTAACTCTATCGTAAATGCAATCAACAAAGGGGAGAAAATTGTTTGGATATTCTTAGATATGACTCGTGCTTTTGACAGTGTGAGGCATGATGTTTTGATAGATATGTTGAAAACTCTAGGTGTAAATGGAATGGAACAGACATGGTTTGCATCTTACCTAAGGGATAGGCAACAATTTGTTGAGATAGAGCATATTGAAGAGACACATGCGCTGCAATATAAAATCAGATACCGCTCTGACCTGAGGAGTCTGAAATATGGTGTCCCTCAAGGCTCAATATTGGGTCCTTTATTGTTCCTGTGCTACATCAAAGGGTTGCCTGGGGTGGTCCAGGGGAAAGCTGCTGTTTGTCTTTATGCTGATGATGCAAACTTCATCTTCTTGGGTGAATCCATTGAAGAGATTGAAGCAGCATCCGCTGTTAGCTTGTCTTCCATTAATAAATTTCTAAATAATAGGAATCTTCTTTTAAACGCCAGCAAGTCCATTGTAGTTCCTTTTTCAACAAGGCAAAGAATTAATTATTGGTCCCCAAATGTTGAAATAAATGGCGAAACCTTAGAACTAGTGGATGGCAAAATTCTTAGGCCTTGATATTGATAGCAGCTTATCATGGGATGAACATTTTTCTCAGGTTGTAAAAAAGATATCCCCCGGCCTTTTTGCTTTGTGGCAATTGACAGATATCTGCAGTATACAGACAATTAAATCCCTGTACCACTCTTTAATACATTCTCATCTGGCTTACGGACTTGCTATCTATGGAAGTACAACCAAGAGTAACCTTGATAAGATACTATTACAACAAAAAAGAGCTCTCAGAATAATAATGAAGTTAAAAAGATTAGACTCAGTAAAACTCGTTTTTCCACAGTTTGGAATCTTAACAATCTATGGGCAACATATTTTTGACGTAGTCATGTACTTTAAAAAATACTCGTCAACCGGAATCCAAAACGAAACATATGGCTACAACACCAGATTTGGAAGGATCGAGGAGAGGCATAGATTGGATTTCTTTAAGAAAAAAACATTTTTTATGGGGAGAAAATTTTTCAATATACTTCCTAGAGAGTTGAAAGAAGTAGAGGATGTTGAATACCTACAAAAAAATTGAAGGAATATTTGGTGGGACTATCCCTATACTCTTTGCAGGAGTAGGTCAATTTGACTGCAAGATTTTAGAATCTTGTTTTTTATCAAAATTTGTGACTTCTTTATGTGTAAAGGATGATTTTTGTGACGATATTAATAGTTCTTGTTGTAATTTGACACTGTTCAGATGTATTTTGTGCATTTTGATGAATAAAGAAATTTTCGATTCAATTCAATGTTTCTCATTACATATGATGTTTATATGATTCTCATTACAGCACATATGAAACCATACGTTTTCTTTACAGTCGAGTATGTTTCCTATATAGTTCCGAAATAGGAACACCAAAACTGCTACAAAAAACCACTTTCAGCGCACCAGGTGGAAGTTTTGTCAACTTCCACAAAATTCCTGATTCCCAATTTGTAAACTAGGTTATGTTTATAGAATACATGTAGTAAATTCAGCACAAGCAGGTAATGTTTTCTATTTCTCAATTATTCTTCTCTAGATTATTATAACAAAAATAGTGTACGTTACTTGGACGTGAAAAGCGGCTAACGCCTCGGCTAGAAACATCATTCTCGCCTGCAAAAGGCCCCTTCCCGTCCATGTGACGTAAGATACTATTCCTTGCAGCATTGTGGTTTGGAGAGGATAAGAATACCGTACCGGCAAAACTACTACATGCGAAACTTGATTAAAATATATTTATAAACACGAGGTCAGCTTCAGAAAATTTGCGGCTCACGGCGAAATGTATATGGTGGTCCTCCCATTTACAATAAAACATTGTTAAATTGGTGATTTTATAATTTGAAAAAATCTGGTGTGGCAAACTCACACAACTTTCCTTGACGTTATGAAAATTGATCTCTTGACGCTAGTGTTCCCGCGCATTTCAAATGCAACTGTTAGAATAGTCTACTATTCAAAGATCTGAGTCAGCTGGTGACAGGACAATAACGCTGTAGACACACGAGGTCTGCTATCTCTTCTTAGTGAATGATTTAATAGAATCAACAGTTGCCAACAGTTTGCAATTGAATAATCACATTTTCTCGAATTTCGAGCTTATTTTCAATTTTAGGTGAAAATGCTACTGTACATTAATTGTAGAGATTTTCATGCTCAATCTTTTCCACTGGAATTTTTTTGTTTAAATTGTATCTGGAGCCTGATAATTGGGAATCTAAAATCACACTTTGCATAGATGGGGCAGAGCTCCTGAAATTTTTACAGATATTGGACTTGTGGCAGTTGAGAGAGCTTATAAATGACTATTTAAGGTATAGATTTGATCAAAATCATTGGAGCCGTTTTCGAGAAAATCGCCAAAAACCCTGTTTTTGACAACATTTTCGCCATTTTAGCCGTCATCTTGAATTGCATTTGATCGAAATTGTTCGTGTCGGATCCTCATAGTGTAAGGACCTCAAGTTCCAAATTTCAAGTCATTCCGTTAATTGGGAGATGAGATATCGTGTACACAGACGCACATACACTCATACACACACACACTCCAATACCCAAAAACCACTTTTTTGGACTCAGGGGACCTTGAAACGTTTAGAAATTGGAGTACCTTAATTTTTTTTTGGAAAGCAATACTTTCCTTACCTATGGTAATAGGGCAAGGAAAGTCAAAGTATTCAGTTTACTAGCAATATGAATTGTGATAATCAATTCATTCATCTGTTCAATGTATTTGTATACAAACAATATAATTGATCTGAATGAAATTGATATGCACATTTTAAAAATGTACATAACAAATTATTGGTTTGTGTAGGTGCGCTACTCCCGTTATAAAATAGGCCAATTTCTAGAGATTTTTACGTCCCTCTAACACTATTTACACCCTTATAATTATTAAGCTATCTAACATTTTTGAGAAATATTTGAGTCAATTGATATTAATAATATTTTAATGTAAAAATTTGAGGGTCCCCTTGTGATCAGCTTATCCAATGCACCAAGGAAATTTGTACTACAGATCTTGGAATACCTAGAAGAAAATTAAGAGCTCTAGTAAAAATCTGTGTTCTATAGCCCACCCCCCTGGTTATGTGTAGCCCCTCCACCATATTGTGAGAGTACTGCAAATTATTACTGTGATTTAGTATGTTACTTTATTATAAATCTGATGACAATAAAATGCTATCAATTTATAAACATAATTCATGTTCATGTGTACACCAGCTATCAGAAAGTTTGTATGTAAATAGCAAATAGCCATGATTTTTTTTATGTAGACAGCATTAACCAATTATAAGCACCTTACAGGATCCTTTTTGGGAATCTGAAGAAGAAGCTGATTCAGATTAGGAGAAATGGATAACTTGGTAGATCCTCAGTTTATAAAAAGAAAGGATTGCTTGTGCTAACATCTCTGATATTTCATTAGAATTAAATAAAGTGGGGAAAGAATGAATGATAAATGCATTATTCAACATGATATATACTCTTTATTATGTTCCACTATAATCATCAACCAGATATTAATTATTTTATGGAATGGCATTACGTTGACACTCCTTCAAAACTTGTTTGAATCCTACATTTTATTAGTGCATAATGACAAAAAATAATTCCTAGGACAATAGGAATATTTATGTAGATGGAATCGATTCAGGAGCTACAAAATAAAATTGGTAAGTATTACATTTGAAGAGAACTATATGGTATGCTTTCTACATGACGTGGAAAAAATGCTTCCTGTTAGATAAAATAAACTGTCAGTACAATATTCTTGACTGGTTCCATAATACAGTGCCCACAATAAAAAATTAAACCTTGTTCACCCATAATAATATATGCTGAATCATTTCAATCACTGCACCATACTAGACTGGATATAAGATGACATTTACAGAGCGAGTCTGCCTTTTTTGTACGACTGAGTGCAGCTCAGGAATATTTTCTCAATTCTTTTGAATACTTCTGAAGGAGGAAGAGAGGCGTTCACAGAGACATGTAATCCTGAAACAAAAATTTAATAATTCACATATTATTATTTAGATAGCATTATTTTATGTTATTCAAAAGAAATGCTGATGGTCTGAAGTGAATCTCATTTTGGAGATTATCTAATACAAATAGTTAAGTAATTGATTTACACATTCAGGCTATCTTCCTGTTGTGTGGGAAGCATTCTTTTATGTTATTCAAAATAAATGCTGACGGTTCGAAGTGAATCTCATTTTGGAGATAATGATCTTCAACAATAAGTGTTGAGTGAATGGTAACAAGTACCGGTTGCAAAAAAGCATGTTGAATATTTGAATTGTGATTAAATTCCACGAGAACCAATCAGAGAAGCCGTCTTTTCGACAAAGGCTTTTCTGATTGGTTCTAGTTTCTCTTACTCAAGATTAATATTATAAACAGTGAATTTAGGTGGTAGTGGCCCAACACCGTTGGGTACTACCACATAAAATTCCGTGCCCTTGGGAGAATGGCAATTAGTCCAGTCACTATACACATTGATGATTGCAATTTATATTGCAGTTCTGATTTTTTAATATATTGTTTGGACACATAATAGAAGTCCAGAACCAGTTTTTTCATGCAAAATGTCCTTGTGCTAGATAAAGAATGACCCAAAAACCTCGTATTTTCGGTTAATTTTCCAGTTTTCAGTTACTTCCGCCAAATCCTGTAATCGGACAGAAAAATTCTCTCCCGCCTTATTATGAAATTCATAATAAAATGAGATCATTTGGAACTCTCTTAAGGTACATTTTCCTTAATGCGTAAATTTCCGCAGTCGACGATGGCAAGCATTGTTGACATTCATATTGTCCAAATTTCAAGTGTGCTAAAACTGCTGATCAAATAACTTTTCATTATTTGTCTTTATTATTGAAGAATTAAACATTTCTAATAATATCAACATATTGCCATTAAAAAGTATAAGAAGTATGAGCTCAACCTGCCCTATTAAAACATAATTGAACATAATCTTTTAGGTTATGTAGACAAATTGAAATCTACCCAATCTGAGATCCTCCTCCCCCGTCGTGGTCGACGACGGCATTTACGCACAAACGAAAACCCAGCTTTAGTACAGTCAATATAGACATAGAAAAGGGGGTGTGCTTGATATTTATATTGTAGTTCTGATTTTTCAATATATTATTTGGATACATGAGAGAAGTCCAGAACCAAATTCTTCATACAAAATTTCCTTGTGCTATATACAGAGTGGACAAAAACCTCAAATTTTCGGTTCATTTTCCAGTTTTCAGCTATTTCCGCAAAATCCAGAAATCGGACACAAAATTTTGCTCTCTCCTTTTTTTAAATTATAAAATTCTGAATGAAATGAGATCATTCGAAACTCTCTATCTCTAATGAGTAGTGAGTTATGATTTATCAAAAATGAGTGAAATTTCAAGAAAAAATCAATTTTGATGATATTTAGTTTTTAATCAACAATATCTTCCGATTGTTACCATTTAGATGTATAATTCAAAATCCTCTGAGCGTATTTTTGTGCTCTACAATCTGAGATCAGGTAGAGCGTTCTATCTCATATAGATTTCCAGGTACACCTGACAACAATGCACCTTGTATTGTGAAAAACAACTAATTAAACCTAACTTCAACCATCATCACCAATAAAATTGTTGTCCCATTGATATTTCGCACAATGATATGAGTTCATGAGATCATGTTCTATGAGAATCGCCCGTTAAGCCCGGTTCAGACGCTCAAGTTTACCATAGTTTGATCGTTTACCATAGAAGATCCTTGGAGTGTTCTTATGCGTGGCTCTCCTCTAGGAAATACTGAAATGAAGTGCATCTAAAGCCCGGTGCAGACGCTCAAGTTTAGCTTCAATGTTTTGCTCAAGCAAAAGTTGAAACACGTAAGTCATTGCGTCTGGACGGTGAAACGGATGGGTCTTCAAGCTTAAGTCGTCAAACTTAAAATGTATCGGCCGGGAATCTTTTTCCATTAAACCGTCCGTCTTTTGCCTATCCACCAAAACCTAAATCGCGTAAAAATTGTGATTATTGTGAATTGAGAATAAATTGATGAATTGAGAATTGTGTTGGAGATAGAGAAATTGTGATTTCAGATTCGGATTCAGCGCCCTCAAATTAATAAAATGCCTCGCGAGTACTTGAAAATAATCTTTTTTTTCTATCGATTTTATATAACTCTAAGAATTTGATGTTGATATTATGATTTTAGTTGTATCGACAATAATTATTAATATTAAAAATACGGTAATTATTAGCATTAGAATGCTAATAATTAGTTTTAAACGACTATGCTAATATCATTAAAAGCTTACTGAGTTGAAAGCAGAGAAAATTCGGGAGAAAAAATAATAAGCTACATAGAGTTATCAATATTACATGCCTCATTGATTTCAATTAATAGTCCACACGACAGTTGATTTTTAACCAAATTACAATGGGATATTAATTGCATGCAAGTAATAATCCACTCGACAGCTGATTTATGATGTCTATTGTCTGATTTTTACGGTTATATTGGCGTTCGAAAGAGACTTCTTTTCCTTTTGTATTATCCTTAAAATGCAAAATTTCAAAAAACCTTCTATATACGTCGACGCGCAATTTAAAGAGGAACATAACATACCTGTCAAATTTCATGAAAATCTATTGCCGCGTCTCACCGTAAATGAGGAACATATAAACAAAATTATAAACATATTTTCAGATTCATCTTGCAATTCTTGAAGCAATGCAACGTGAGAAAATTTGTGTCTTTTAAACAACCAGTCCCTACTCCAACGTGAACGATGAACTCTACCTTTCTTCCTATTTTTTACACACAAAACAAAAGTGGCCAAGAGTACTAGCTCTTCCATAGTTGACGACGAACTGAGCTTGTGAGCACAAAAATAGGAAAACGGACGACATAATACGGATACGTGTGGACGCAATTTTACATCCGTCTTTTGCTTGAACCAAACGATCAAACTATGGTAAACTTGAGCGTCTGAACCGGGCTTAACGGGCGATTCTCATAGAACATGATCTCATGAACTCATATCATTGTGCGAAATATCAATGGGACAACAATTTTATTGGTGATGATGGTTGAAGTTAGGTTTAATTAGTTGTTTTTCACAATACAAGGTGCATTGTTGTCAGGTGTACCTGGAAATCTATATGAGATAGAACGCTCTACCTGATCTCAGATTGTAGAGCACAAAAATACGCTCAGAGGATTTTGAATTATACATCTAAATGGTAACAATCGGAAGATATTGTTGATTAAAAACTAAATATCATCAAAATTGATTTTTTCTTGAAATTTCACTCATTTTTGATAAATCATAACTCACTACTCATTAGAGATAGAGAGTTTCAAAAGATCTCATTTCATTCAGAATTTTATAATCTAAAAAAAGGCTAGAGCAAATTTTTCTGTCCGATTACTGGATTTGGCAGAAATAGCAGAAACCTGGAAAATGAACCGAAAATTTGAGGTTTCTGGGCCACTCTGTATCTAGCACAAGGAATTTTTGCATGAAGAAATTGGTTCTGGACTTCTCTCGTGTATCCAAATAATATATAAAAAATCAGAACTGCAATATAGATTGCAAGCACTAATGTATATTATATTGACAGGACTAATATAATTTTCCATAAAATTATCACTTTTTAGTGCTATCTGGTGTGAGTAGAAGTAGAGTAAAAAAGCACTACATCAGCTTGAGCACAGTGACTAAATCTGGATTTTCACATATCAGTATTAGTGTATTTGTCCTGTACAGTAAAAATATTAACTTATTCCCTTGAATTCTAAAAAGAATATTCATACTCGCTCGGCCGGGCTGAGTGTGGGAAGAATATATTTACTGTACCGGACACATACACTAATACTGAATACTGATATGTGCCAATCTAGATTTAGTCTCACTGTACTCAATCCTGTGCACTGTTTTATACACTACTTCTACTCACACCAGAAAGCACTACCAAAGTGGTAATTTTTAATGTTTAGAACTTATGTTACTTCTTCTTATTAAATTTCCAAAGAATGCAAATTTAGTAAGAATCGAATAACACTGTATTGTTTCAAAAATTAAAAAGAGAATGGTTCCTTGACCCATTTTAAACTGCGATGTTTTATCACATGATTTTTTTTTACAACGACGTGAAGACAATTATTTAAACATGACTGACTTACTGACTGGAGTACTTTCGAATGGCAAGTAATAAATATCAAGCACATCCCCTTTTCTATGTCTATATTGACTGTATTAAAGCTGGGTTTTCGTTTGTGCGTAAATGCCGTCGTCGACCACGACAGGGTGAGGATCATCTCAGATTGGGTAGATTTCAATTTGTCTACATAACCTAAAAGATTATGTTCAATTATGTTTTAATAGGGCAGGTTGAGCTCATACTTCTTATACTTTTAAATGGCAATATGTTGATATTATTAGAAATGTTTAATTCTTTAATAATAAAGACAAATAATGAAAAGTTATTTGATCAGCAGTTTTATCACACTTGAAATTTGGACAATATAAATGACAACAATGCTTGCCATCGTCGACTGCGGAAATTTACGCATTAAGGAAAATGTACCTTAAGAGAGTTCCAAATGATCTCATTTTATTATGAATTTCATAATAAGGCGGGAGAGAATTTTTCTGTCCGATTACAGGATTTGGCGGAAGTAGCTAAAAACTGGAAAATTAACCGAAAATACGAGGTTTTTGGGTCATTCTGTATCTAGCACAAGGACATTTTGCATGAAAAAACTGGTTCTGGACTTCTCTTATGTGTCCAAACAATATATTAATATATATAATATATTAATACAATATAAATTGCAAACACCAATGTGTATAGTGACTGGACTAATTGCCATTCTCCCAAGGGCACGGAATTTTATGTGGTAGTACCCAACGGTGTTGGGCCACTATCACCTAAATTTACTGTTTATAATTTTAATCTTGATTAAAAGAAAGAAGAACCAATCAGAAAAGCCTTTGTCGAAAAGACGGCTTCTCTGATTGGTTCTCGTGGAATTTAATGACTCTTTGAGGAGTTTATCTCTTTTTGCGAATCGAATATGCAAGGGGTTGAGGTATCCATGGCTTAAGCCTAGAATTTTTTTGCATTAACCATGACCGCTTCAGTATTTGTTTAAGTGATTGTTTCTACAGTTTTGTATAAAGTTCAATACATTTTTACCTCGAATACTAGGTATGCCGGAAATTATAGCATTATTTTTACGCGTTTGTTGTTGTAAGATCGCGATCTCTAGCTTCAAGTCTTTCACTTCGTTGGAGAGACGCGAGTTTTCAAAGACTATTTGATCGATATTGGTAGAGTTATTTATGTATTTTGTTCTAATTTCCGTGTATTGCAATTTCAAGACATCCTTAACCACCGTATCTAGAGTTTCCTCAATTTTATCTTTCCTTAGTTTTTTGTTAGAAAATTTCTTAAAAGCAAGAACTACATCTCTAAGAGAACCTTGGTCGTTTAGTTCGGGATGTTGACTGATAAACTTGTCACATTTTAAGTTTTTCCGTGAGCTAGTTTTTTTGTTAGGGTCACCATACATAGCATCCACCAAGTTGAATGGAAAGCACAATCACACCCAGTACATATAAAACTATTAAACTATACTTAGATTGCACTGCACTGTTACACATTTTACACGTATCCATGCTTGACTCTTATAGAAGAAACTAAATTTTGAGAAGTATAATGAAACTGTTATTTTGTAGATATGCGTACGAAGTTAAAGCACGGCGATGCAACCGCCAACTGGTTAGAAAGATAACGATGAGTGACCCCGAGCAGGACCTACTATATACTACATAGGAAGTCCTATGGTATATAGGAAGTCCTGCTCCAATCTAAATGCTTTCTCATCAGCTGTCCGATTACGACTGGCATACATGACTGAATAAATTGTATCTATTCTACATTCCTTGGTTACACTGAACAAAAATGAAAAAAAAATGACAGAAATAAAGTATATTAATTTACCTTGTTTTGCGTAGTATTCAGTCAGTGGCTTTGTGTCTCTGTGATAAGACTGCAATCTACTTTTCAAAGCTTCAGCATTATCATCAGATCTTTTTATTAACGGCTCTCCAGTAATCTGAAAAAGAAATATATTTCTTTTAGAAAATCATAATTAGGTCAGTATTAATTTAATTAATTTCATGAAACCATTGTCCAGGAATATTCCAATTTGGTTGGTAAATTGTCAGATCGGTCTTTAATATAGAGTGTCCCACCAAGGTTGTAACAGCCGTTGACCATAGATTCTACTCTACATTTCTGACAAAAAATGTTCAGTAAACTTTTTTCCTATCGACCTTAGTTTTCGAGATATTATATAGATTTTTCGGTATTTTCAGAATATGCCCACTTCTGGTCATTAAATACTCAATAACTCGAAAACTACTGGTCGAATTTCAATTTCAAGGGTATTGTTGGAAGGAGAAAAACATTTCAAACAAGATTAATGTAATTTTATTTGTTGTTATATATTTTGTAGTTTTTTATTAGGACCTTAACTTGAAAAAATGCTATTTTGCTAACCTTTTTTCTCGATTTTTCTCCGGTTAATTATAATGGTTTCAATAATACAAAAACTTGTCCATTTTATAAGCTTTTGAATGAGTATAAATTCGAAAAGGTAAGTTCCAAAAAGTGTTCAAAACTACTAATATCTGGAATGAACACCTTCAAAATGAGGAAATTCACAAACTGCATGCATCAAGTGGTGATATTAAAGGTGAAATCACCTTTTTATCACCTGATTATTGCATTATTTTCTGTAGCATACAGCCTAAATCCTAGATAAAATATTAATCATATACTTTTACAAGATCCAACAAATTCTATTCATTGAATAATAATTCAAAGTAGTGAATGACAGAATTAAAAAAACTGATGGGAATCATTCAGATAGTAATCAAGTTACATTTCATGCTCACTGCTTACAGGAATTCAAAATAGCCTCAATATTTCTGTTTATGCAACTTCTGCTGGACAAGTTTTTGAATTATTGAAACCATTATAACTAACCGAAGAAAAATCGAGAAAAAAAGGTTAGAAAAATGGCATTTTTTCAAGTTAAAGTCCTAATAAAAAACTACAAAATATATAACAACATATAAAATTACATTAATCTTGTTTGAAATGTTCTTCTCCTTCCAACAATACCCTTGAAATTGAAATTCGACCAGTAGTTTTCGAGTTATTGAGTATTTAATGACCAGAAGTGGGCATATTCTGAAAATATCGAAACATCGATATAATATCTCGAAAACTAAGGTCGATAGGAAAAAGTTTACTGAACATTCTTTGTGAGAAATGTCGAATAGAATCTATGGTCAACGGCTGTTACAACCTTGGTGGGACACCCTGTAAAGTATCATACATTAAATAAAACCAATTTTTAGTCACAGTAGTTATAGACTATTCAAAACAAAATAAAGGGAAAAAATATAGTTGGAGTACTGTACTATAGTAAACGCAAATTGGCGAGGCGGGTGATGGTGACACCATCTCTGAGTGAAATTGGTAAATTTCAAGCTTTAAATTGCATGTGTTATTCTAAACAAGCAGGTAACCCGTGCTTCGCAAGGGTCTATTTTAAAAACTTGACGTAATGAAATCTAGAATAATTGAAAATAGGCCTATAAGAATACTCGGTTGATTAAGAATTTATAAGCAGCATTTCAAGTAAAATCAGTCCAGTAGTTCAGACGTGATGATGCATCAAACATAATTCTCCTGTCATCTACACGTGTAAACGTGTTTAAGCCAGTTCTTTCCTTTATTATAGTATAGAAGATGATAGATAGATGGATGATATATCCATCTATCATCTTCTATACTATAATGGAGGAAATGAATGAGAATAAATTTTGAAAGGTTTGAGATATCGATGTGCGGTTTTCACCATACCTTTTCTCTGGAAATCCTGTATCGGAGTCATGTATCATATGACCACTTTTCAATTAGAAAAAGAAGTTGGATTCAAAATGGCGGAAAAATTTGGGTGCGACGGAAAACCTGTTTTTATCATTCAAAAAGGATCCCCAATCATACCTATCTTCTAATTTCCCTTTTAAGAGAAATGTTCTGCTGCTTCCTTACAACAACTGAAAGCATGACAAATAATTGAAAACTTGACAAACTGAAAACTTGATGTAATCAAATATTGAAGAATTTAAAATAGGTTTATAGCCATCCTCGGTTAAGCAAGAATCTACATGCAAAATTTCAAGTTAATCAGTCCAGTAGTTCAGACGTGATGATGCATCAAACATAATTTTCTAAAGGTGCATACAGACTTTCGCTCTGCTCCGCAACCGAACGTCACTCCAGCAGAGCGATGATGATCGACCGGGGAGCAACAGTGGTTCGACCGGGGAACGCGAGAAGATCTAACATCTTCCGTAACGTTCATGATGGGTGCGGGGGCGGAGCGACTGTGGTTCGATGGAGGAACGAGGGCGGAGCGTGCTCGGTGCGGGTTGGAAGCGCGTATATGTGTACGCAGCTCTATACTTTACTCCTGTAGTATAATCCAGTTCTTTCCTTTATTATAGTATAGAAGATAATAGATGGATGGATGATCATTGTTATTTTACTAAAAGATAGAATAAGTTGAATAGTTTCCCTTTCAGAGGGAGTTTTGACAACCCACAAAAATCATTTTTCATTTGAAGATACAACGAAAAGGTGCAGAATTATGACCATAATTTTTTGCTCAGCTTGCTAAAATACCCCTCATTCAAATATTAAAATTTTCGACTGACTGCATAGTGAGTCAGTCATTCTATCAGGGCTCGAATAATTTTGAAATTTTAATTAAATAAAAATTGAAGAGATTAATTTCTTTATGCAAATATCAACACCTTTATTCAAAGACATATAAACTGCATTCGTTTTCATATTGCCGATACAGCATTGATGAAACTGTAGAAGTTTATTTAGACCTTTGTCTCAAAAAGCTGTTCTAGCTGAGAAATAAATAATGCATGCCACGTGTAGGTCTTAAACATTGCATCAGGAAAACGAAGTTTCAAAACTATGGGCCAGTTGCACGTACGTCTGTCTGTTAAATATGGTCAATAACGCCGATTAACCAATTAACTAATTAGCATTAGTTTTACGGATTCATTTCTGTTCCACAAAGATCAGTTAGTTTTTAATTTCGATCATAATTATGATTTGGTTATTTTTTATGAAATCGTATGTACCATTCATGAAAATTTGAACATTCATTTTGAAAAAATTAGAAGGACAATTGAAATTTGGGCTTCCAGGTGCACGAGATTGATATTTTTAGAATCTATGTGCAAAATTTTGAGATCTAAATCATTCCCGTTTTTTCGGTATGCAATCCACAAATTGACATGTTTTGATGCGAACAAACGAACACACGAACAAACACAACCCTACTCTCTCTTATTATTATAGAAGATAATATTGAAGAAGTGTCAATCATATAAAAATTTAAAAATCAAGTTTTATTTATGTTTTACAGAAAAACACAAACTAATACTCGTCACTTGTCCAATTACAACGGTTGAGTGAAGGCTTGAATTGGTGCTACTCGTTTCTTATTTTTGGTATATTTTTTTACTTAAATGTAAAATTTACATAAATGTATTACTGGATTTGAAAAATCTTGAATAAACATATTTTTAATAAGAAAATATATTTCTTATTATATCTTATTTCTTATAAATAAACATATTTTTAATGAGAAGTTAGGTTATGGTTACATTTCAAATGTAAACAAACACAAAGCAGACAAACTTTTTTTACTGCTTTAAATTTACCAATTTCACTCAGAGATGGTGCCACTATCACCCGCATCTCCAATTTGCGTTTACTATTGCAATTAAAACGTGAGACTTTTTATTTCACGGATTGCAATTTTTCCTCAACATGCATCTTTATAAAATAGTAATTCTTGTTCAAAAACCGACTTGTACTACCTACAACAAGGAATGCGAATACTTGGGAAACGCCCTCAACTTGAATCACTGTTAAGACCAAGTTGTGACAAGACTACAACACAGTAATATAAACACTGTACACTATACTACACCACCACTCACATCATCCGTCATGTGCTTCTTAGGAGGACGAAATTCTTCATGGTAGGAGCGTCCACTGGCAGGATGAACCAATCTACCAGTTATGCGCTTGATCAAGAGGCTGTCATCGATTTGGAACTCCACAACGGAATCTAGTTGGGTGTTCCTTTTTTCAAGCAGTTCATCTAGCTGTAAAAAAGTATTTCAAAAGTCGCAATTTAGTGTATTGATTCAACCAGTGAACTAAAATTTGAAAATAGAAGACCAATTTATTGTTCATGCCACCACAAGAAGAATGTGATAAAATTAAAAAGAACATACCCCAAATTTAATGTTCTAGAAATGTTGTAATAGCGAAGATTTGCCCTTTCATTGTGCTACTGTCCCAACTATTGTCCACATGATTGTGTTATTGTCAACTGGTAAACCTCGTAACTTAATATGATTATTCATGCTTTACTGCAGTCACCCTAAAAAAATCTCAGTTTCTAGTGTGCCAGGTAGATGATTGATTCTTTATCACAAATGACAAATGTATTGCCCGGTCTTGTAAGACCCATTGCATACTAGCACTTCATTTTCATAAGAACAAATGGAAAATAAACTTATTCTGAACAAGAATAAATATGTAGATGAGTAAAAAACTTTTGGAAACAAAGAGTAGAACTTCTTTGCTATATACAGAATAGAAAAAATACACATCAAATTCTAAGTGAATAAGTACCATCAATACTAAGTAAATAAAATACATACATACACACACACACGCGCTAAACGAAATCCCAACTCAAAAATAATAGATAAAAAAAATACTGTAGAGAAAAACAAAAACTAATTATTGCCCTCCAGAAGTAATTTGAAAAGTCTCCTCTTGAAAACGCTAAGTGAAACAGAAAATACTACAAGTTCAGGAATAGCATTCCAAAGTCTTGCAGCTGTCGTCACAAGCGAGGAATTGAATGTTGCAGAGCGATGAATAGAAATTTGTAAAGTATAAAAATGAGATCTCGTGTTTCGATTTGGTTCGACATCAACAAGATGGATAAAATCATCTGCTAGATAAGTAGGGATAGGAAATAGAAAACACTTGTGCTCTATTCCTCACAAAATTTTTTGCAACAATTAAATGATTGGGTTGAGTACCTCATCACTAATGAGGTAAGATGAAGAAATCATTGTCTCTCAGGTTTTCACGATTCGAAACAGACCTGTTCACTTCTGTTATATCAAACCTCTAGATATCTTGAGTTTGTGAGTTTTCTTATTTATATGCCTTAATAATAATAAAAATATGAAAGGATTTAAGTGCCTTTTGTGCCTGCCTGACAGTTCTTGGAAAGCCGTCCAATAGAAATCCATTCTCACATTCGGGACGGTCTATGTTTCTCCTAATCAAGTCGACTACTATCTCATCACTGATTAGAGTTCCTGTCAACACAAATTCAAAGTTCAGTTCAAATAACACAGTTCAGATGATACCAAATAAAAAAAATCCCCTATTACGGTGAATAAATTTTTTTCAAAGTAGCATCATTTAGTATTTAATATCATGCATCTAATGGCGTGCAGATCCTAATTTCCACATCCATCCAGAAATCCACATCGGATGAGATACCTGTTTTGGTTATGAAGTATTCGGTATCTTGTTTTCAAGTGTTTGGACTGAAAATTGGACCGAACTGGACCTTGTGTATAAATTTGAAATTTTGCTTCAATTTACAAGGTGCGGCAGTCAATCGGGCGATTTTGCAACAGCGCTTGTGTTCGTTTGGCTGGAGTGGGGAGAACGATGCTACGCCCATCGTGTAGAAAACTTTAAAGCATTTTAGTAGCAGTGGACAGGAGCACAGCGTGCTTATGCCGTAAAAGCATTTTATAAAAACGGGGACAGCTATGTGATCGCTCAGCGTGAATATAGAAGAGAGTTCGAGATTCATCGTAATAATGCTGTTCCATCAGCCAATGCCATAAAGACGTGGGTTCGTAACTTTGAGGCAACTGGTTCTACAGTGAAGAAGAGTGGTGGTAGTGCAAAAAAAGTGCGTACACCAGAGAACATAGCGGTAGTTAGAGTAATGAGCGATGTTAGCAGAAGACTTACTGAGTGCATACATAGGAATGGTGGACATCTATCTGACAGATGTTATTTTTCGAAAATAAGACTTTTCTTTTCTATTTTTTTTTAGTTTTTTGAGTTTGTAAACTAAATGCTACTATCTTTACTCTGTGTTTTTGTATGTTTCATGTCAATAAATCTAATCATTCACTCTTGATAACGCTTTTAAAATCGCCCGATTGACTGCCGCACCTTGTATAATATAGTATTTGATATTTTAGCAAGCTTATGAAATTTTCAAGATTTTGTGTATCAATTTAAGATGAGTAAAAAGTTATAAAGTTATTTCCAGTTATTGTTCAAGTGCACAGTTTGAGTTAAAACAATCAGGCATTGCTCGAATTTATAATTTCAGTTAAAAACAAATTGATCACCTGTATCCATTTTTTGTTTCAATTCTTTTCCGAAAGCAGATCCTGAGCTGACTTCGGCTCGAAGCATATCACCAGTAGATAAGTGACACACAGCAAACCTATTTTTCAAAAGTGGGGCCTGTAATTTGAAAAAGTAAACATGTTTAGAAAATATCAAAGTGGAGAATTCACCAAACTTGATAAAACTACAAGAATGCCATTTCTTTCAATTTAAAGAC
Source organism: Nilaparvata lugens (assembly GCF_014356525.2). Taxonomy (NCBI): domain Eukaryota; kingdom Metazoa; phylum Arthropoda; class Insecta; order Hemiptera; family Delphacidae; genus Nilaparvata; species Nilaparvata lugens. Next base: position 44,809,709 of record NC_052504.1, on the reverse strand, counting down.
CGTCTGCCCACAGCGCTGTTGTTTAAAACTAGTATCATCAAACGCTTGCAACAGAATCAAATGAAGAGCCCAATGCAAAAAGGGTGAATGTCATAATAATTTGTAAATTCTCAGACTTATTTCATGCCAGCGCTTCACTCTCGCCGAGTGCGTTCAAGTGACGATGGACGCGAGAGTGTGGATCGCTACTATGCCACCGCCGGGCTCGCCTTTGCTTTGATTGTCGAGATGAGATCAATCGAGACAAGCGAAGGCGAGTGACTCCCTACCATTAATCTTGATGGGGCGCTCGTCTTCTAGGTGGGCCGTCCACTGGTCAAATTTCGTCCGAACTAGCATCGGCCGAAAACTTCCGAACGATCCCCTAACAAAGAAAGCTATAGATGATGCTCGTCCAGTGCAACAGGTTCATACGTCCTTGCACGGCCGTCTCCGGCCGATCAAGTTTTCGATCAGAATTGAATGAGATTTTCCGGCTCTATCCGGCCGAAGTCGAGCTGAAGCAACATCATCCTAACCTCAAAATTGTTTCACAGTCTTGTCTGTTTTGTTTTTTGAGCTTGTTCTGTTTTATAAAGTTTTAACTATGGACAATGAAAACTTGATAAGTTTGGTTCAAGAGCTTGTTCCATTGTGGAATATGCGAGACAAAAGATATCATCGTCGTGTTTTGAAGGAATCTGTAGTCAATGATTACTGAACAAATAGGATCTGAAGGTAAGATTATTGTAATGAATAACTAATTTAGTGGATATTTGTTTATTCAATTTTCAAAATCTCAATAAAATCATTGTTTATGAAAAATTTTTGTGGCTATGATAGTAGTTAATTCAATATTTATTCAATATTCAATAGTTCAGCCAAATACTGAACTAGACTGACGTAAACAGTTCTAATGACGACCACATTCGGCCGAATTAACGGCCGGCAGATTCATCCGATCCAACGGCCGAACGGATCGGTTGAATACGGTTCCAGTGGACGGTTACCCCTAGTCACATTGCAGTGCAGTGCAGATGGCAAGACGAACGCAAGCCGCTTGTGAAGACCATCTTTAATCGGCAATAAGTTACCCTGGAGGTACAACATTTGACACATTTAAAAATTAGAGCTATTCAAATGAAAACGCTTACCTACTCACAAACAATATCGATTAATAGAAAAATGAATTGAAGATTTATGTTCTGAATTTCGTGAGAATCGTTAGAGCCGTTTTTGAGATCCAGTGAAATACAAACATAAAAACAGAAGTTGCTCGTTTAATAGTATAGGATATGATTTAAAATTAAAATTATCCTCTACTATTAAACGAGCAACTTCTGTTTATATGTTTGTATTTCACCGGATCTCGAAAACGGCTCTAACGATTCTCACGAAATTCAGAATATAGTAGGTTTATAATTAAAGATTCGATTGCACTAGGTCTCGTCCCTGGGAAAACAAGCTGAATGACATTAAAAGGATGATTATTATTCATCCTTGGAAAAACAGCTGATAATAATTATTTCGTCGTCTGTTGGTGATGGAAATGAGTGAGCGAGTTCATGTGTGCTCAGCTGACTCAGCTGTTGAAAATTATGACTCAGCTGTTGAACTTTTGTAATCAGGTACTTAGTGCCGGTTGCAAAAAGCCGGGTTATTCTAAATCCTGATTAATTCCAGTAGATCCATCTTTTTGAAATGGTCTTCTTTGATTTGATTCACTTGAAGTTAATCAGGATTAAAATTTAACCGGCTTTTGTTCAACTGGGCCGTTGTAAGGGAAGTTTTTGTATTCCTCTGGGAATTAATCTCAATTTACTGTGATTAGATAGAACATTTATGTATGCATGTTATTATAATATCTTCTTTCGTAATGCATTTGTACTCCAGAGCGAAGCTCGGTCCCCGATATTTGACTTGTAAAATGAAATTTCGCCACACTTGGACATAATGAACTGATTTTAATGCTTTGAGGGCCAAAAACGATCCATTTCAGCTGATTATGATTTGATGATTTTGATGTGAACGTTTTTACAAATAGTTGACCGAGCGGAGTGAGGTCTAAGATTCAAGTCGACGGTTTGGTATTTCTCTTGATGTTTGAAGTTTATATGTTGCGCGTCGACGTATATACAAGGTTTTTGGAAATTTTGCATAAAAGGAAAAAGGAGCCTCCTTCATACGCCAATATTAGGTAAAAATCAGACTATAGAATATTATTCATCATAAATCAGCTGAAAAGTGATTACACAGATGTGTAGAGAAGCCAGTCTATTGCTGTATTTCCATAAGGTCTACAGTTTCAATCAGGTACTTGTGGATGAGAATACTGCGTGAGGTCTGCTGTTCACAGAACTACTAGTACAAATGTAAAAGCAAAAACCTAACCTACCCTCTTACGTTTAGTACATAAACTATTCAAATTCAATTTTCAGAGTATAATAGATTTCTAACCTCTAAGAAAGAAGGAGTTTACTACTAAACCTGGTAGATAACTAGCCTACTTGGACAATTTCCTTGGTGCTGAGTTACTTTACAAATGCAAGTAGGTAGGCTAATTCAACAATTTGTTTTTTGTTTGACAACAAATATCGATCGCACCACGGGCAAAAATGTGTAACCGGCTCTCAATCTTATAGCTAGTCCTCGACCTACGACCCCGGACTTGAAAACCGATTTCGAGCCGGTAAACGCACATTTTCGGCCCTAGGTACGAAATATACTATTTCTAATTCACAGAATAAATTTGGCTATTTTCTCATTAGCTTAGTAAGATTTTGATTTAGGCCTAAGTACAAAGTTATAACCTACTCAAAAACACAATAACAAAACTCATAAACCTATCTGATGAAGGATGATCACACTAGCCTATAGATCTAATATTAATACTAATAATACTAGTTTGGAGTTTGAGCATAGATCAGTTTTAAAAAAAAAATTATTATTTGGGAAAATACCTGAGTGCCTTTTCCGCAACCTGGTGGGCCCAGTAGAATAGCATTTATTCCAGTTTTCAAATAATCCTTGTTTCTCATATCACCCATATTTATAATTGAATAGCACAATTTATTAACACTTAATTTATTTGAATACCTACAGTAAAAAGTTAAATGAAACTAAAGAATAAATTAAACAACAGTTTGCTGCTGCAAGTAACTTATTTGTACAAATTGACCAGATCACCAAAGAGTTGGGATCAGACCAGAGAGGTTATCCGATTCTGATATTGTTGCATAGAGTGCTTGAGATATCTCAAACAACCTTATCTATGTCGAAAATTAATATCCGTCATTAAAGGGTACTGTTGTGTTTTTTACACACTATAGAAACTCAAACTGATATTGGAAGATGATATGAACGAAAAATGATCATATATCACATTAGTGAGAAGATTATTGGAGCGTTTCTGATTAAGAGCAGAGGATTAAGTTTACCTATTACTCTATTAGGCCTATTCCATCTCCGAGAAACAGGCTGGTGCTGACGTCTGTACATCGCTCATTATTTTTCAATATCAATATTCCAAATAATTGGAGTATAAAAATCAAATACCAGTTGATACCTGGTGAAAAATATTTATTTGAGCATTTTAAACTATTTGATCCAAAAAAAAACTCTCTTAGGAGCTTTTCTCAGCATTATTAATTCTGAAGTTCCTAACGCATGAGAACCGACTAATTCAACGTCTTGGAATTTGACTGTCGTGGTATGTCTCCGAAAATATAAACCGCGTCATTATAGTGAGGGATACTTGATACTTGTAGATATCCCACTAGTAGCGCGACAGCGCCGTGGTCGTTATTTGGCCCTGCGGAACATACTGTCAATATAGAATTCCTGCAGGCTATGGTATGGCCTTTGTTGTAGGTGTCTCTTCAGTAGGTCCTTGAAGGCGCCTATGCTTTCAATATTTTTTATTTCTTCTGGGAGATGGTTATGAATCCTGCTGCATAAGTATCTGGGCCCCTTTTGCGCCAGTCCAGTTCTCACTGCCAGTATATGGGTGTTATTATGTCGTCTTGTGTGTTGTATCGATGTATATGTTGGTTCCGTTGGAAATAGTCCGGTCTTCTTTTAACCATCAGAGATGATTCAAAGATAAGGAGGGCTGGGAGTGTTAGTATTCCGGTCACAATAAACAAAGGTTTGCAATGTGCAAGGTAGTTTTCATTGCATATAATTCTAACAATCCTCTTCTGCAGGAGAAGCACTCGTATTGCCCTATGGCTGCTCCCCCAGAATGTTATACCATAATTCATTATGCTCTGGAAGCAGCCATAGTACACCTTCATTAGTATTTTTGTGTCGAGTAAGCTTCGCAATCGGCTCATCATGTAACAAACTGCAGTAAGTTTTTTTTAAATAAGGTCAATGTGAGTCTGCCACTCCAAGTTGTTGCTGATTGTAACTCCTAGATATTTCATATTTTCATTGACCTTTACACTAGATCCCTCAAGTCTGAGAAGAGGTGTTGAATCATGCTTATTTCGGTTATAGAACTGCAGGGCTCTAGTTTTCACTTTGTTTAGTATTAGACTATTAGCATGGCACCAATCACTCACATCTTTTAATCCCTCCTGAGCTCTGATATGGAGGCTTTTCATATTGTTTCCTGTATTAGGTGACTGATGTCATCTGCGAACAGCCACACTTTTCCCGTTGATATATCATCAGGCATGTCGTTTATGTACAGTAAGAACAATACCGGGCCCAGATTCGAACCTTGGGGGACTCCAGTTTGTATTGGCGGTGAAACGGATGATTTATAGCATTTAGTCATTCCATCTTGTACTGAGTGTCTTATATTTACAGTCTGGGTTCTGTTCTTTAGGTAAGTGGCAATCCATCTCCATGGTTTATTCTTTATTCCTAGGTTTGACAATTTATGCAGGAGTATGTTATGAGAGAGAAGGTCAAAGGCTTTCGTCATATCATAAAATATAGGTACAAATTTGTTCTCCAATTTCATCAAGATTCTCATATATCTTAGTTATCAGATCAAAGATGGCATCGGTTGTGCTCCTGTTTTTCTAAAGCCGTATTGGTATTCATTGAACAATTTTCTTTTTTCTAGGTAGGGTATAAGTCTCCTAAGAAAAGCAATTTCGTATATTTTAGAAAAAACACTTTGAACTGCAATGGGTCGATAATTGCCTACTTGGTCTTTCTCATTTTTCTTATGGACAGGTATTACTTTCGATATTTTAATTGGATCAGGGAACTGGCCTTGGTCAAAAGATTTGTTTATCAAGGTTGATAGGTGCCCGGCTATTGAGTCTACACATAACTGCATCAAACTACAAGGAATATCATCCACACCAGAGCTAGACTTGGCACTTATTTGATTGATGATATCCCTGATCTCTTTTGTGGTAGTTGGCCAGAGCTGGAAGTCACTATCTGATATTTCATGGGCTGTATCAATGTTGGGCTCAATTGTGGTGCCTGTTAACTTTAGAATTTCGGATATGAAATAGTTATTGAAAATATTTGCCACCAAACCAGGATCGGTTATAACCTTCTCATCTTGTTTCAAGCATATATTGGAGGAAAATAATACAATTTCATATTTTATTTAACTAATAATTGAACTTAATGTTCCACACCAATGTTAGCTGCAATAACCAAAACCTGAGATAATTTTCTCTCTATTTATGTACTAAACGTAAGAGGGTGGGTTAGGTTTTTGCTTTTACATTTGTACTAGTAGTTCTGTGAACAGTAGACCTCACGCAGTATTCTCATCCACAGGTACCTGGTGTCACTTGTTTTGAATGTTAAGAAACTCAGTTCACGTTTGAATTTGTATTCCATATGATATGATTCATCCAGTTCTGTGATAATCCTTCTATCTGATGGAAATTAATTTTTTACAATCAAAAATATTATAATTTCTCCAGCATTATTTAGTTCATTTGTTTATTCTTAATCACCTATCAAATTAGGTTTTTGGAAGGTGAGAATAATGGGCACGAATAATAATACCATGACTGCAAAACAAAATATTGAAACCAATAAAGACCTTAAAGCTGCGATTAGACCAAAGTTATTAACAAAGTATTAATAACTCAATCCTTATAGATTATATTAGATTGAACATAACTTACCATACACATGATAAAGATGTGTGTTTGTCAACTTCCGTTCAATCTAATAGAATCTATAAGGATTAAGGTCTTTGATTGAAACTATAGACCTTATACAAATACAGTAATAGACTGGCTTCTCCACACATCTGTGTAATCACTTTTCAGCTGATTTATGATGAATAATTCTATAGTCTGATTTTTACTTTCCTTGCCCTATTACCATAGGTAAGGAAAGTATTGCTTCCAATTTCTACATTTCTATACGTTTCAAGGTCCCCTGAGTCCGAAAAAGTGGTTTTTGGTTATTGGTCTGTGTGTGTGTGTGTGTGTGTGTGTGTGTGTGTGTGTGTTGTATGTGCGTCTGTGTACACGATATCTCATCTCCCATTCAACGGAATGACTTGAAATTTGGAACTTAAGGTCCTTACAATACAAGTATCCGACACGAAAAAATTCGATCAAATGCAATTCAAGATGACGGCTAAAATGGAAAAAAGGTTGTCAAAAACAGGGTTTTTCGCGATTTTCTCGAAAACGGCTCCAACGATTTTGATTTAATTCATACCTGGAATAGTCATTGATAAGCTCTATCAATTGCCACAAGTCCCATACCTGTAAAAATTTCAGGAGCTCCGCCCCATCTATTCAAAGTTGGATTTCAGATTTCTAATTATCAGGCTTCAGATACAATTTAAACGAAAAAATTTGAGTGGAGAAGATTGAGCATAAAAATCTCTACAATTAATGTTGAGTAACATTTTCACCTAAAATTAAAATTAAGCCCGAAATTCGAGAAAATGTGATTATCCAATTGCAAACTGTTGGCAACTGTTGATTCTATTAAATCATTCACTATGAAGAGATATCAGACCTCGTATGTTTCCAGCGTTATTGTCTTGTCACCAGCTGGCTTAGATCTTTGTTTATAAGTAGACTTGTGATGCGCGTGAACACTAGCGTCAGGTGATCAATTCTAATAACGGCAAGGAAAGTTGTGTGAGTGCGCCACACCAGATTTTTACTCTAATATTGGCGTATGAAGGAGGTTCCTTTTTCCTTTTATATTTTCCTTGAAATGCAAAATTTCCAAAAACCTTGTATATACGTCGACGCGCAATTTAAAAAGGAACATACCTGTCAAATTTCATAAAAATCTATTACCGCGTTTTGCCGTAAATGCGCAAAATATAAACATATAAATATTCAAACATCTTAACATTAAACATTAAGAGAAATGCCAAACCGTCGACTTGAATCTTAGACCTCACTTCACTCGGTCAATAATATTGGTATTATTTGAAATGCTTTAATAATTTTAGATAATTAACAAGAAGAATGAAAACAATGTCCAGGTGACCAGGATGTTTGCAGCACAAAAGTCAATGAAATTCATGGTGATGACCACTCTGCACTGGTATCAAATCTTTCATTGTGTGGCTCGTTCATGGTGAGTGATAAAACGGGTACGCGCCACCTTAGTCCTCCGACACACCCAGAACCTGACAGGAGTGGACAGCGACTATCTCATCCATCGACACCGTACGCCAGCGACAGGGAAAGACTGTTTTGAAAGAGTCTCGAATTGGCGTGTGCGTTAGGCGCCAAAACCGGACACTTTTACATCCGTACAGAAACGACAAAGTCAGACACATCAAATCTCTGACACTTCAAAAACAAGACAGTCAGGTTATACTTCTTGGACGGACTGTACTACGCAGAGCTGACTGGTTTTCAAACAATGGTATTGTTCTGATGAATCCCCACATGTAGGCTATTCTTAACAAGACCATTGACAATTTATTTCTGAAACCTATCACTCTTTTCTATCCCTCTTCGTAGTAATATCAGTCGATGACTTATCTTGTAACTGTATAATTCCTATTTATCAGTCCTATATATTTTATAAGTCCTATATATCATTCCTATTTTGTGCAGTTGTCTCTCTTTTCTGCAGTTATTTGGAGCTTAAATAATAGAACTATTAGTAAATTTCTTGACACAAAACAAAAATAACTTCACTTAATAGGTCAATTGTCAAGATTAGTGACTACACTGAAACTTCTCTATAATTCGTAGTTTTGTCATCAAAAACAATGTAATTAGTATTCCCATAAGATAAATACACTAATATGCCATAGTAACTGATAACTCCAGTAATGAGTTCATCGAAAATTATGCTACAGTAACTAATAACTCCAGTGATGAGGAGACCGAAAATCACATCAACTGATGAAGTGAATTGGAAAAAAGGGTGTTGTGATTTATCATTAGTAAGCTGGAATATTAATTGCATGCAATTACCACAATTTACCCATTTATTCATAACAGCTAATGCTGATTGTTAATTATTTACCCATACGGAGTGAACTTTAAAGTTCTATGGATTCACATATAATAATATAACTAGAGACACCCTTGGTTGAAGAACTCGCTCTTGAACAGTTGTATTGTTCTCTGAAATCTTTTACAAGTATGTCAAATTAATATTTAACAATATTTTCTAATATTCATTCATAGAGGCTATATTATGAATTAATTATGGGCAAAGATGGGATCAGTATCAATGATATAATTTTCTCGTATTTTGTTTTATCAGCCTCGATATTGCAGAGCTTGATATATAATTCGTCACCCTCCAAAATTCGTATTAAATGCTTGGTCCCGTAAGCTACAAATTATATAGGTTCTACTGTGTTGAATGTAGTCTAGGCCTAATGGAGGGTTAATTACTCGAACATTGAGAATTTTGAATATAATAAAATTATTCAGTATTGTTTTTCATTTTGAATGTCATTTTCAATACTGGAAGATATACAGTTATCATTTCCCAAAATAGCGGGAAAATGTTATTTTTTCATGATAATATTTTGATGATTGATTTTTCTACGTTTCAACGACGGGATTTGCTTTTGTCTGTATATGTATGTTGGCATGTTTGTAAATTAGCTTTTGATGATTACAGCTTGGCAATGCTCTCGGTTTTATTTATAACAGGTAATATTGTCATCGTCAATACACGCCAATCAGTCATTGGATGTTTTTCCGATGTCCGAAGGGCTAATTGAAGTGACATATTGACAATGAGATCTGTTTATAAATGCTGTACGAGGTCTACTGTTCACAGAACTACTAGCTACAAGTATTCAACTGCAGAAGTCGGAAATCGACATTTCATTTTACTCATGGAAGATACCCACCCTTATCTATCTACTTCACGTCTATGAAGATAACAATATCAAAGAAACAGAGTTGAAAGTACAAAGACATAGAGATGGAAATTTAGAAGTGAATGAATTGCTATAATTCAATTACTCAGGTATATTAGAACTGACTACTTTAGCATTTACCTGATTAATATTACCGCAATCATTATGTTTTAAATTCAAATTTGCGTTGCGTTGCTGTCACTCGGCTGATCTCTGCACCATTTTCTCGAATCATGCAATAACTTCAAAAAAATGTCGTCAACAAACTTGGTGACTCAACACATCTATCTCGTTTTCAACTGACAATGGCAAACTCTTTCGATCAGCTGTTTTCAACTGACGATGAAAAACTCTCTTGATCAACTGTTTTTAACTGACGACGGAAAACTCTCTCAGTCAGCTGCTACTCGGTTGATGAATATTATTACCGTACCTAATCATTTTTAAGTTCCCTCAGTGAGTTATCCTAAACATGAGTCCTAATCCAAATGATGATTCTCGTATCACAAACTCTATATTTCAAACTTAATCAAAATCGTTAGAGCCGTTTTCGATTTCCATCAGACATACAAACAAACTAACAAACAGAAATTGAATACGATGATAAATACGTCTATAGTAACATCCATATGGGAACGTCTGTTATAGTAGACTGCACAAAACTAATCCGATGTTAGTTGGAAGAGCTGAGTACCTCCTCACCCCTTACCATAAACTTTGCCAATTCTTCAGGTGTACTGTATTATGAAAATATCAATATCAATTTTTACTTATAATCAGCTGCCTAGGGGGCCTAGGCCCCCCTCAAGGATCAGATAAATAATGAAAATGCGGGTCTATCTACACGAATCCTCAGAGTCTCATAATGATTTAATACTTTTCTTTATCAGCAGTAGTATAATTCCTTCTACAGTATCAACAATGTAGCAAAATTGCCTTGAAAGTATGGGTAGAGAGTAATAAATAATATATTTTTCTCTGTGGTATAATTTGAATACAGAATGGGTACACTTATTTATCAGAGCACAATAAGTGAGTTATTGAATAAATTTCAATGTGAGAATTAACAAGTTGCAAGATGTCACAGTGAAAGCAAAAGAAAGGGCACAATCAGACAATCAAAAATGTATGTAAAGGGTTGTTGAGAATTAAGGAAACAGCTTGATGTATCTTCAACTTTCTAACTGGAAGTTATTTTCCAATTAGAATATGATCCACAATGAAATTGTTGAAATTGTCATTGTAAAAGAAAAATTTATCTTTTTCCATGATTTTTAAGAAATCTGTTTCAGTGTATTCCTACTCTAGGGCCTCTCTGTAGACCCATATTTCTAATAAATATTCCATGATTGGATTAAATAACTAATAATGTATATGTTTGTATTGATACTTCAACCACATTTGTATAAAATTGGAAAAAATGAAGCATATAATAACATCTTCTAATGTAACATTTATGGGGAAAAACCCAGGTTCCTCTATCCTTGGGGGTATATTCCTCCCCCCCCCAATACCCCTTGGTTTTTACCCCCCCCCTTTAGCAGTTTGGTGAAATGGCACCACTGAAGTTGAATGAAATCAACTTGGTAATTGTATGGCAAGATTACGATACATATGAGCTCTACTTAGAAATGGATTGTGAAACAAGATAATTGTACTGGAATGTAATAAACTGTGATATTTTCATGATTATATAAAAGCAATTTAGCCATTCATTTCAATCATTGAGAGAAAAACCAATAAGATGCTCATATCATCTTCTCAAATCTTAATACATTAACAATACACTACCGGTAATTCACGTGTAAATAATACTGATGTGGTCGATTTCAATGAACATTAAATGAAATGTTTGTTTTCTTCTAAATGTCTATACTTGAGCATTCTGTTAATTTCGAACAGAGATCACTTTTACGGAGTTTTCTCAGATGATGCAGCAATCACTGAGGAATATCCAACACATAACTCAATAATCCAGGAGAGACTCATCTAAAATTAAAACTATTAGTGCAATATTGCTAAATTATTAGTGTTTTTCAATAAATTATTAATCCTATGAATTTCTCTTAATTAAATGATAAGTTATGGAGTTCCAAATATTATAATATTTTTTGCATTCCCATTTTTCTTTTTTATATTTGAATCGCTTCATTTGGGTCACTCGTTGTTTAGTCGAATATAGTATTTAATAGTATTATTCAGGTATATCTATCACATAAATCTCTCTCAGCAGCTACTATATAAACGCTTAAAATAGGTTGCTAGGGAACGATAATGATAAGAATATGTGATGAATAATCTATCCTGTTCTAGGCGAGCAATATTTCTGTATCACAGATATCCAAAAACTTCAACACTAAAATGTGAATATATCTTTGAAACGGTTTGATATATTTATGAGCGATTTCCACCATTCATTGTCTCTTGAAATTCTTTATTATTCGAATCTTGTATTAAAACTTCCCATAGAAAATTTTTGATTCAATGTGGCGGAACGAAGATGGCAGACCAAAATTATTTTGAAGCTACCTATAGAATTTTTTTCAATTTGAATAGAATCCCAGTGGAGCCCACTGTTATATTATCTTTGGAAAAGGAACATTAAGCTGTTTTCCTATTAATATTACGCTGTAGGCCTACGTGAATCCATAGGACTTCATAGGTTTCTCCTTATGGTTAAATGATTCAGAATCAGAATTCAAATTTTGTTAAATCAATAATACCAACGACATAGCAACTGCCATCACAATTTGTATCATTAATATTACGCGTATGCTACTGAAGGATAATAGTCAGGCAGACACACAGGAGCAAGTTATTTTGTCTCATGCAGTACTTTCAATGTTACTTTTATATCCCGAAAAAGGACGAAGAAGTGAGTAAAATATTTTGTTGTTCAACGAACTTGACCTGTAAAAAGGTTCGAAGAGTGCGTGTTCAAAATTTGAAGCTGATCGATCAACTCTTTCTAAAGTTATTGTAGTGCATTCAAACAAACAAGCAAACCCACAGACTGGCAACAACTTTGAACTTGAGTAAAAAGTAAGAACTTGCTAACGCTCGTTCAACAAATATTATTGAGAGAACAACGGGCGGTATTATCAAGTTGGGAGCACATAACTTGAAGGAGTAAAATTATTTCAGTATAGGGGATTGTGTATTTCACAAGAGAGTGTGGTTCTGAGGGATATAGGCCTATAGTGAGAAAGTGAAGAAGTGAGGATTTAATTGAATTGCAGTTTTAGTTTTTTTTTGCACGGCCGGCCCTCTCTCACATTCAACCATTAACCCTCCAGTACGATGCTACATCAACTATATTATACAATCCTACTTGGTGGAATGGGGGAATTCACAATATTACAAGCAAGAGTTGATAGTAATGAATATTATTGACACAAAGAAATTTACAAATCTAGGCATGGGAAAGTCAAATTCAAGATAGGTTGTAGATAATTATGTCTGAAGCATTGTATGAAATAATAACAAAACCCTGAAGGGTTTTGAAGAAAGGAGAGCATTAGCACACAACCGGGTAAGAGAGAGAGTTAGAGAGAGAGAGAGAGAGAATGAGAGAGGAAGCAATAGAACTAAATAAGGTTGAGATAAGAGACAATGTCACGCAGGAGTATTGTCCACACTTCTACAGTCACACTAAGTTCTAAAAAGAATATTTCAAAGAAAGTACAGTCTTCGCCAAAATTGAAACCAGTTTACTTCCAAGCTATTCTGTCAGCTTAACTCACATAAGCGTCAAAAGCTGATAGCGACAACCAGAGACTGTTTTCCAGGTAGAGAAATTAGTCACGGACTCGCCCCGCCAAAACAAGACACTTCTTTTTCAGCACAAGAATGACAAAAGTTGCCACCGCCAAAACAAGACTGATTTTCAGTGCTAGGATGGATGTGTCTGACTTTGACGGTGGTGTATCCTGACATCGCCCCGATAAAACACCTACTTGGCTCATAAACTATATTTTCAGATCGAGGCTTGTACATGATACCAGATTTATCCTTTTCAAGAATATTCTATATATTAATAAATTTACCCTTAATGGCCAGCACCCCCTGGGATGTAGTGCTCCAGGAACCTGGTGACTCTGGTTTATTTTGGACTTTCTTCAATCATTTTCATGTATGATAAAACTTTTTTTCCTGAGAAACAAAAATTATATCCCTCTAAGCAGTTGCAGCAGAAACAGGGACGTATGAGAAGTCATCAAGAGTGGTACACTGATGACTCGTCCTCCCAAGGAGACAGCTTGATTTTGCGAGCCCTGATGCATTCAATAATTTTTTGTCAAAGTCGGTGGACAGCATCGTGAGTAATTTGCCCACAGTTTCTGGTGATCCAGTTGAGCTGGTAGCAGTTGGTCTGTGTTTCTTCCACCCCATCACTTCACCTGCTTATTAAAGATTTTCAAGGAAGATTGAAGATTATTCGTCCATTCAAGCCATCCCGGAGCCCTGATGTGTATGGCATGTTTGTATTCATGCTTAGAGAGGTGGTGGATGCTATTGCGGACCCCTTTGCTGCAGTAGTTATTGACTGGATGCCTGAGATCTGCCATATTTTCTGACTTCCTGAAAACCTCAAGAACCGTTCCTGTTCCTGTTTGCAAGTAGGGTGAACACCAGCGAGACTTTAGTGAGGTCCATGTTATAATGGCAGTGGATAAAGATAGAAGAATAGCGATGCCGATTCTCTGCATTAATTAATTATATTTCTACACTGTCAAAAACATAATTGGCATGTTCGTGGACCTAGAAAAGGGTAGTACCACCGGCTTTGTCGAATGATAGACAAGGATAGCAAAACCAAAGTTGATCAAATACTGTCATTATAACGTGAACCTCACTATAGAAAGCTTCAGGCCAATATCTATGACTAATCTTTGGAAGGGTGGTTGGAGCGTTCATACAACTCCAACTTGAGGTGTTTTTCAGGGGCTGCTACAGGACGGTTTCTCGGGGGGGGGGGGGGTTATGTCTAGAAAACCTACAGCCCCCAACCACCGTTTTTAACAACGCTTTTCAGATACATTGTTATTCACAGGTTACATTGTTATACATTGTTATTTTTGTGAGAACACAAGAATACTTTTTTTCAACTATTGCTTAAATTAATCTTATTTTGAGACAGACTATGAGGAATTGCTTGATCAAGAGATTCAAATGATTGATGATAAAGTTCAATTGCGCCTTGAACATAGAGAATTTGATCTTCAGCAATATTTCACAAAATGTTTGGAGACAAAAGTCGTGTTGCCAATACATACATAGAAATGATACTCATTAATCATTCGTGAACAGTACAGGGGAAATAATAATTTCTATTATGAAATAATTTCACCATTGAAAATATTAATTTGCCCCCATCAAAGCCTATGCACAGAATACAAGTTATAGGATATGCACAGTTACGCACAAAGTTATGCACAGAATACAAGTTATACAATATTATAGGAGTTTTCTCTGGCCTATGGTACCTAGTTAATGGAATACTGTGTACGTAGTACCAGAGAAAACTCCTATACTTATTAATTCTATGCTATATTATTAATTCTGTGGTAGTACAGTATACTTTCCTGCTCAGATCAAACATGTAGGTAACAGTAGGCTACGTCGAAGAGCCACACAACATGTCAATTGGAAAATTTTCTCATTTTCAATTGATATCTTCTCAATCACATTTGACGTTTTCTCAAACACAGTTCACTTCTCTCAATTACATGTGATGATTTCCCAAATACAATTGACTATTCTCATTTACATCTGACATTCTCTCAATTACAAGTGACTATTCTCAATAATACAATTGATACTTTCTCAAATTAACTTGATACTTTCTCAAATAAAATTGGAAAAGGTGTAGATGCTCTTGTAGATGAATGTTCTCGCGTTTATGCGCATGTACTGAAACGATACACTCCTGAATATTCGACCTGACTGTTTGATGTCGATCAATTAGTTGATCCATATTGACAATATTGCCGATTGATTGACAAGTTGGAAGCCTGCCAGCTAATCCAAGGGCGGGAAAGTCCTCAAATTAAAATTCTCGATACAATTTCCAAAAACCAGTAAGCTGGCGCTTACATTGATCAAAGTAGTTTATTTCAGTAGGAACTCATATTTTAATCGTTGGGAAATACAAAGCAGTAATGAATGTATAGAAATAATAATAAAGGAATGAATAAAATGAAAATTATTAGAGAGAATCGGTCCTCTAGGTTAAAATTAATCCACCCCAAAAATTTCTATGACGCTTTTGGCGTCATGGACCCCCCTGTAGGCACCCCTGAGTGGCTGAGAAAATTCATTCAGTGTCTGAGGATGGTGAGTCCCTGGCACTTACATTGTGTGATTTGAGCAGAGCATTTGATTGTGTTGACCATCACATAATAATCAAGAAGCTTTACTATTATAGGGTTATGGATTCTGCTCTGAAAATCTTGGAGTCATACCTGAATGGGATGACACAGGTGGTATCATTGAGTGGAGCTGTTTCCTGTCCATTCCCTGTCAGGTTTCAATTTTGTGGCCAATCCTGTTCATCGTGATGATCAACAACCTGGATAAAAATGGTGCAATTCACCTGTTTGCTGATGATGCATCGTTGCTGTCATCTGGCATTGGCCTTCTGCAGGCTTTGGAGAGGTCAATGGAGCATCTGCAGCCTTCAACCTCATGGCTCCTGGCTAAATTGTTTCCAGCTAAATGAGAGCAAGACACAAAACATTGTCTGCTGTTTGTCACGAAGTCTGCCTTATGATCAGGAATCTGTGAAGCTGCTGGGCTTTATGCTGGTTTCAAAGCTCAGCTGGGTCAGCAACATCCAGCAAGTGACCAAGAGACTAAACCAAATCTATTTCCTTTTGCTCAAACTGAGGGGACATGTGACAGAAGCATATCTGGTAATGGTGTATCATGCACTTTTCTACTGCCATATCTTCTATGGTCTACTCATGTGGGGTCACTCAGCCAAGTTTATGGACATACTGAAGCTGCAAAAACTGGCTGCCAGGATCATTAGGCTACTGGACACAAACATCTTTCTCATTGCAAGCTCAGTTTTTCTAGACTTGGTATTCTAACTGTAATCAGCCACTTCCTCCTTCTCTGCCTCAAGTACATCAAGAAGAATAAAAAAAATTGTTGACTTGGACTGATTGCATCACCACAACAATGGGCATCGAGAGCTGTTTGACGTCCACAGGGTGCGCTTCCAGAGATCGCGGGTATGCTGTAGGAGTTCAGCACAATGCTACTTCAACAGGCTATCTGCAGGGGTGGAGCAGTTGGACCTCAGCGTGTTTGAGATAGTTGTGACCGGTTTCCATGGGAACCAGGGCTTACTACGATGTCCAGGAATTTGTGAATGATGACCTGTCTCAATATAATTGTTATCAGGCTAAAGTGCCATTATTTTAAAGAGCAAGGCCTTGTTGAATAATTTTCGATTTGAACTTGAACACTGCCATCTTGATCAATTAGGGAGTTTTGTTATCCTATACCATTAAACGAGCAATTTCTGTTTATATGTTTAGATGTTTATATATCTGTATGTGACCAGATCTCGAAAACAGCTCCAACGATTCTCTCGAAATTTGGAACAAAATAGGTTTATTATATGAAAATCCGATTGCACTAGGTCTCAACCCTGGGATAACTCGCGGAAGGAAATTAAAAGGATGAATATGTCCTTGGAAAAACAGCTGGAAATTTTTTCGTCTGTTGATACCATAATGGAAGTGAGTGAGCAAGTGCATGTGTGGGGCATTCCTCAGCTGATCTCACAAGAGGAATATAATCTAGCAAGAAAAACTTATTTTTGTTTATTTCTATTTTTTTTTTTTAGAAAACATGTTTACTCAAGTCCAAAATAGTAACTAGATGCTGTTAGTGTAGAATAGTAAATAATATAGTAACAAATATTGTAGCAAACATAGTATATCATTCTAAATTGAATTCATAGTAGCCTATATCTATTTGTAATTGATGATGTTTGTTTTTTGAAGTTTGAATAAATTGTTATTTTGATGAGTGATAGTAGCTTAACCTAGATTTTGATTTGGACTGTAGTATAAATTTGAAAAGGGACAGTTTTGGGCATAAGCCTGTTGCGCCTCCTCATATAACTGTGGAAATAATTGTACCGTACGACTGGAAAAATTAATAAATAAATATAAACTATAAATTCAATCTTTCATTACAAATTTTCTTTGCTTTTACACTCCAGAGCGAAGATCGGTCCCCCGATATTTTTATCTTATTCATACATGATGCCATCGCATCAATCCTAAAAGTGTTGGTAATGGATGAAGAAAAAGGTATAAGGATAGAATGAATGTCATTCACATAAAAGTGTTGGTAATGGATGAAGAAAAAGGTATAAGGATAGAATGAATGTCATTAATAATAGTTTTATTCAACACAGTAGCCTATATTTTACAATCCACAGTTGAATAATCTCAAAACAATGTCAGGTACTTACTTACTTACTCCTCAGCTCTACAGGTCTTTGCAACCCTTGGCCTCCCTCACATAGCCTCTCCATCTGTCACGATCCTCGGCCTGCCCCCTCCAGTTACGAACTCCAAGCGTTCTCAGATCTCATTCCACATCATCCGTCCATCTATTTCTCGGTCGACCTTTTCTTCTTCTGTTATATATCCTGTCCTTCCATATACATTTCACTACTCTTTCATCTCCCATTCTCACCATATTTCCCATCCATCTTATTCTGCCAGCTTTAATAAACCGCACAATGTCTTCATTGTTTAAGAACTGCTCTATTTCCAAATTTTTTCTTCCTCTCCAAAGACCATTCTCAAAAACAGGACCCATGATTCTTCTCACTACCTTCCTTTCAAAAACTCTCAATCTTCGCACATCTCCAGCTGTAAGCACCCATGTTTCCGATCCGTAACTCACCACAGGCCTCACCAATGCTTTGTACAATTGTAATTTCGTAGCTCTAGATATCAATCCAGATTTGAACAACTTGATATTAGCATAGTAAGCCCTGTTTCCCGCCATGATCCTGCTGTTAATCTCTGCTGAGACTTTCCCACTACTTGTCACAAGTGTTCCCAGATAGACAAATTCTTCTACCTGTTGAAATGTGTAGGGTCCAATTTTCATGTCTTTAGCAACTCTCCTACCTAGGCCTACTGCTGGTGACACTCTCAGATACTTTGTCTTGGCCTCATTTATCTCCAATCCCATTGGTTCACTATTGATTGCCAGTGATGTGAAGGCTTCTCTCAAGGCTGGTACTGTTCTAGCTACTATGACCAGATCGTCTGCATATCCACAAACTTGCCATAATCTATTTACTATGGTGCTTCCATGTGTGATACCTTTTACTGCTTCATGGAGAGCCAAATTAAACAATAATGCAGACAACGCATCTCCTTGCCTTACACCCTACTTTACAGGGAAACGCCTCCCAACCGTCTTGCCTATTCTTACTCTGGAGAAGGTCTCATTTAGGGTAGCAGCCACTAGCCTTATTAATTTTGAAGGTAAGTTATTCTTATCCAGTGCTTCAAGTAGCTTTCTCCTGTATAAACTGTCGAACGCTCTCTTGTAGTCTACAAACAGCATGTGGAGACTTATATCGTGCTCTATACTCTTTTCCATTGCCTGTCTCAATGTGAAGATCTGGTCCACTGTTCTCCTGCCTTTTCTAAATCCTCCTTGGTAGTCACCAAGCACTGCCTCTGCAAAAGGAGTGAGCCGTTGAAGTAGGATATTTTGAAGGCTTTATAAGCAATGCTAAGCAAAGAGATTCCTCTATAATTTTCACAAACCATTTTATCCCCTTTTTTAAAGATTGGGCAGATCATGCTTGTCTTTCAATCATCGGGAATTTTCTCCTCTCTCCATACCATCAAAATTAATTCATACAGCTCCTTTTTCAATCTATCTCCTCCACTCTTTATCATCTCACTGAGAATGCCATCCTCACCAGGAGCTTTATTGTTCTTTAGAGCTGCTATTGCTTTCTCTAGTTCTTGAATGGTAGGTTCTGCAGTTTCTTCATCTTCCCTGTCAACATTGTGTGGCATTTCAAAACGACGGCTTGGCTGTCCATCTTCTTCTCTCTCATTCAACACCTCCTCGAAATGCTCGGTCCACCTATTCAAGACCATCTCATTACTAACCACATGCCCATTTTTGTCTTTACAGCCGTTCAACCTTGCCTGGAACCCTTTTCTGAACCAGTTCACTTCTTTGTACAATTTTTCACTCTGGTTGGTTTCACTCAATGTTTGTAGGTGTAGAATCTTTTGCTTGATTGCTTCTCTCTTTTTCGACCTTAGAATTGATTTTGCTCTCCTTCTTAATAAATTGTAGTTTGCTCTAGCTCCTCTTGTATCTCTTTGCAACATCTTATTTCTAGCATTGTTCCTTTCCCTAATTGCTTCTTCACACTCCCTATCAAACCATTCCTGATTTCTTGCCATTTTTTCTACCCCTATGGTCTCTTTGGCAGATCTCTCTAAAATGCTCTGTATCCTCTTCCACTGAACATTCACATCCGCTTCTTCCATTTCGCTCTGTCCAAACTTCCTATCTGGATCATTTTGAAATATCTGTCTCTCTCTATCCATCCTCAACTTACTGACATCCCACTTGCACCTTTTCACCCCATTCTCCTTGCGTATATTGGCCAGTCTAAATCGTATTACAGCTCTAACCATGAAGTGGTCAGAGTCGCAGTTTGGTCCTCTCATTGTATGCACATCCAATACACCCGAGGCATGCCTTGCAGATACTAAAACATGATCAATCTGATTCACAATTTCAGTGCCTGGTGCTTTCCATGTTCCCAGGTGTATCCTTTTATGAGGAAAGCAGGTACTCCTGATAATCAATCTGTTGCTCTCTGCAAACTGCACAACTAGAAACCCATTATTATTGGATTCTTCATGGAGTGAATATTTTCCAGCCACTGACCTAAGAGCACTTTCTCTCCCTACTTGAGCATTCAGATCCCCCAAAACCAGTACCATATCGTGTTGGCTAATCAGTTCTAATTTACTTGTTAACATGTCATAGAAATCTTCTTTTACCTGCTCATCAGCATCTTCTGTAGGGGCATAGACAGAGACCAATGTTACATTTCTAAATCTTCCCTTCAGTCTGATTATACACATTCTTTCCGATATTGGCTCAAAATTTAGTATTTTTTTTCTCATTTCAGCCGTAATGAAGAAGCCTGTACCGCTGTATCCAGTCCTATCTTCTGTACCACTATACAGAAAAGAGAAGTCTTTTTTATCCATCTGTCCTCTACCTTGCCACCTTATTTCCTGCAAAGCAACTATATCCAAATTGAATTTTGAAATTTCCAATGTTATCTCTTTCATCTTACCAGGCGCCAACATTGTTCTAACATTCCACGTTGCCACTTTCCAATCCATATCTCTCCTGATCTTACATCGCTTATTCCGTAAATCATTATTCAAAGTTGGGTCTGTATTCCTGTTATTAATCCGAAAATCCTGTCCTATCCGAGGCTTTGTTGTGGGTTTCGCAATGAGTGTGAGTTTTTCCGGGGAAGGGTTGTTGGCCCTACGCCCAACCCCCAACCTGGAGGACCAGTCCAGTTTTTGTTTCATGGTGACTATTTTACTTTGCCACTACCCTAAACAATGTCAGGTATTAATTAATAAGTAACAATAATAAGACTTAATGAGTTCACATTAAACAAGCACACATGGAAGACAGTTATGAAGACTAGAGTAGGCCTACTTACAAACTACGCTACCTTCTACCACCAAAATCCTTCACACTGTATGGTGGAAAAAGCGTTTTTTCCACTGCAAACAGTAGCATTCTTTTCTCTTTTTCCGATGACGCTCCAGCCGTGGAATATGGACTTACATCCTCCAACTGTATTGATGTTGCTTTCCATGACGAAGAACTTTATAATAACTATGTTGTAGTTCTGACACTGTGTTACTTGTAAATATTTGATAAACACTTACTTTTCTTGAAAAATAATCCTCAATACTCCAAGAGTAGTAAGTGTTTTTCAAACATTTACAAGTTACACAGTGTAAGAACTACAACAGAGTTGAAATATTGTCCCCAAGAAATGTATGCCACAAGTTTTTGAAGTTAAATTAATCATAAAAATCTGGTGTGGTGCACTCACACAACTTTCCTTGCCATTATAAGAATATTGATCTCCTGATGCAAGTGTTCACGCGCATATCAAGTCTTCTAATAAACAAAGATCAGAGTCAGCTGGTGACATACGAGGTCTGCTATCTCTTCATAGTGAATCATTTAATATAGAGTCAACAGTTGCCAACAGTTTGCAATTGGATAATCACATTTTCTTGAATTTTGAGCTTATTTTCAATTTTAGGTAAAAATGTTAATGAACATTCATTTATTGTAGAGATTTTCTTGCTCAATCTTTTCCACTTGAATTTTTTTGTTTAAATTATTGTATCTTGTAATGGTGTGAATTGCCAACCATTCATATGTGGTGTGGTATTTTTGATATTTATAAGAGCGGTTGCTAAAATCCCTATTTTGCAAATTCGAGGCCGTCTGGCTCGCAAATATGCTGGGTTCAGACCGCAGCTCTAGCTCAGTGGTAGATGCATGAATTTTCCAAATATAATTAATCACCGCAAGGTTCAATGACTGGTGATCAATAATTCTTACTGCTGCTTCCATGAAGTTCTTGAAGAATACCAATAAGGAAGTCAAAAAGATAGTTGGTGACTGATTACCAGTAACCATAATTCAATCAAGAATAATGAAGACCAACTATGGTTTTTCCTAGTTGATTTTTAAAACGCTTGTCATGAATACAGGTATTCACCAATTTACCCTTCTGAAATTCCTTGGAACTTACAATGCCAGTTCTTGAAGTTCTCTGGATCCTTATATGATATACTGTAGACTTATTAATATAATTATCAGTAAGATAATTCAGTTTCTGGCTGAATAGTGTGACTATCATCAAAGGACAATAAGTAATAAATGCTCTGAATAAGATCAATATTAATTAGTTCACTGATTTTATTTGCTGCAGACAAATATTTCTTGGTACCAAGACAGCTCAAACTGTATATCACGAGATGAATTAGGAAATAATAAAAACTTCTAGGATTTTGTATGCTGACATAAAACATAAAATATATTTCCATAAAATAATATATATAAAATATTCTTATATATATAATTCCAATATAAATAAATTCTTTAATATTTTAATAATTCTCACAAGGTTTATTAGCATTCACAGTTGTGAGCTTCTTAAAAAATGAGCTCATTTAAGACAAATTTTTAACACTCACTATAATGATGTTCTTGAAGGTCTTGTAGAGTAAATTAATTATTTCCAATAATTAATTAGGCAGGTCCTTTTCATCTCTGCTGGGCTCGTGCGTGGTCCAGATTTCTTATAAATTTCTTCCAGTATTAAAAATATATTTATGGGAATAAATTACAATTAAGAACTCTTTAGGAACACTGAGTTCACAAATAATCAAACATTAATTACATATACTTCACATTTAAAAAGGGATTGGCTTGATGATTTTAAAAATTAATAGGAAGAAAGAACCCTAATCTCCATGTGCTCCTCACAGATCGAGATCACAAGCCAGAGAGAGAGATTTCTAGAAAAGTTTCATCTCTTCCTTGAACGATTTATAAGCTTCCTTCTGATTGGCTTTCTAATCTTAGTAAGACTCAATGTAATTGGTTCTTTAAGATTCAGGGTTTTCCTAACTTTGTTATACAAAGATAAATAAAAAGTTTTTATATAAATAAATTAAGTGATAGACTAAGAGTATTTTAATAATTAAATCTCGATATATGATGCTATAAAATGATATACATTTAATTTTTTATGTGAGTTCTGTGTACTCTTGGTTTTCATACTTTTTTAGATTGCAATAAATAATCGTGTAACAATAATAGTTGTCCTTATCTATTTACATAAACCTTCCCTAGTGTATATAATATATATTTTGTGAGTAAAACTTATAATTCAATTCATACTGGTTGATCGAGCAATCAGCTGATTCGTTAGGTATTGATTCAAAGAACTGTCAATCGATCCTAGATTGATTGATACATTAGAACAAAACAAAGAATTCTAACCTCAAAATGTACATGCAAACTTTTATTTTTTCATGATCTGCCAATAATAAATAAGCCACTTTATAATTTTTATTTCTGCCAAAGAATTTTCATTATTGTTGAATTACAATTTTGCATGATTTTCTTATCGCTTAATAGATAACTTGATTTCTCTTCATCACAAATAACATTCGATTTTACTTGAGCGGTAACTTGACTAGGCTAACTATTTTCATATTACCCCACTTCAAGAGTTGATGAATGAACCTGATACTGTTTAAAGGATGCAGTTTTGCAGTTGGATATTAGCACAAGATTGTATTTAAAGTTTTTATGGACTTTCAGGCCAATGAGCTCCACGAATTAATTGATAGAAGACGTGTCTCTCAATTTGAGGCAGAATATAAGGCTCCAGTTGGATGGCTGCCTCCCTCATTATGTTAGAAACGTCCGTGGGTGGCTTGATAACAATTATGCTGGGTGGTGGATTGGCCGAGGTGAACCCTAAGTTAGCCACCACGCTCACCTGATCTTACTCCAATTGACTTCTACTTTTGGGGGGTTTTGAAAAGTATAAAGTTTACAGAGAACCTGTAGAGACCAGGGAGGAATTCTGATTCTCAGAATTCGATTGACGTTTAAAGTAATGAAGAGACGGCCCTACGAAGTGAGACGGGCAACTCGAAGCTTGATGAACGGCAGCAGAAGTTGCACAAAGAGAAGTGGAGGCTATTTTGAATTCCTGTAAGCAGTGAGCATGACATATAACTTGATTATCATCTGAATGATTGCCATCAGCTTTTTTAATTTTGTTATTCATCTACTTTGAATTATTATCTATGAATAAATTTTGTTGGATCTTGTAGAAGTGTATGATTAATATTTAGGATTTAGGCGGGACTTCCTATATACCAGACCTGCGCCTACAAAAAATGGCCGCCGTATGTGGTGGCCTGCAATGTTATTTTTAACGGGAACTAGACGAACTGATAATTTCGACAAACTAAGACCCTCTCTAACAGCTGATTAGTCATTTTTTATCAGTAGGAATTTCTATAAGACCACCACATACTGCGGCCATTTTTTTTCTAGGCTCTGGTCCGGTAGTATCAGAGAAAACTTCTATAATTGCTATTATTAATTCTGTGGTAGTATGTAAGAAATCCTGATTTAGGCTATATGCTACAGAAAATAATGCAATAATCAGGTGATTTCACTCTTAGGATCATCACTTGATGCATGTTGTTTGTGAATTTCCTCATTTTGAAGGTTTATTCCAGATATTAGCAGTTTTGAACACTTTATCATGGAACTTGACTTTTCGAATTTATACATATTCGAAAGCTTTATGAAATGGAGAAGTTTTTGAAATATTGAAACCACTATAATTACCCGAGAAAAAACGGTTTGAAATTTCACTTTGAATTTAAAGAATAGCATTTTTTCAAGTTTAAGCCCTAATAAAAAACTAAAAATATCTCACAACAAATAAAATTAATCTTGTTTAAAATTTTTTTCTCTTTCCAACAATACCCTTGAAATTGAAATTCGACCAGTAGTTTTCGAATTATGGAGTATTTAATGAACGGAAGTAGGCACATTATGAAAATATCGAAAAATCGATATATCTCGAAAACTAAGGTCTATAGGAAAAAAGTTTACTGAACATTTTTTGTCAGAAATGTCAAGTAAAATCTATGGTCAACGGTTGTTACAACCTTGGTGGGACACCCTATATAATAACTAAATATAGTCATTATTCCAGTAGACTTGAAGAGCTGTCTGCAGTGTTCAAGGCAACCACTGGAGGTGATGATGTGGACAGCTGCTCTCTTCTGCATTATTAAAACTTTTTGGAAATCAGATGCATGACCCCAAAGCTGCAGCCCATAGCCCAGGATGCTGTGGAAGAGGGCATAGTAGACAACAATCAGGTAGGGTCTGCTCACCAGCTGTGTCAGCTTCCATAGTAGATAGGTCACTCTTGCCAGCCTCATACACAGTCCCTCAATGTGACAATTCCATTTGAGCTTAGGATCGATGATAATCCAAGGAGGGTCACACTGTGATGATCAGGGCGGCTATGTTGTGCCAATGAACAGAGCAGCCTCTGAGTCTTGCCAAGATTCAATTGCAGCTTATTTTTTGTTTCCAGTCACATCCTAGCTTCTCCAAACACAACTTCTGCCAGCTGTAGAGCCTGGGTTGGATTCCGACCAGAAAAGATTATAGTGGTGTCATCTGCAAATTTTAGAGCCCTCCCTTCTAGGTTCAAGTCATTTATGGCAATCAAAAACAGCAAGGGACCCAAAACAGAGCCCTGTGGAACACCATGTCTGATGAGCAATGCCTGGGACTTAGCTCCTCCCAGAGAAACGACCTGTGCCATCTATTCTCAAGATAAGATTTTGCAGTCTGGAGAACAGCACCTCTAACACCATAGTGCTCCATCTTACCAAGAACAATCTCATGTGACACACAGTCAAAGGCCTTACTCAGGTCACACATGATCAGAGACACAGCATTTCTCTCCTCAAAGCCCCTCTGAGCCTGCTCAACTAATTCGGTCACTGCAGTCAATGTAGACTTGTTCCTTCTAAAACTATGCTGCAGATTGGAGAACAGCCTGTTGGACTCAAATAATACTAAAATTTGTTCCTTCGTCACAGTCTCAAAGACCTTGGCAAATACTTGGTACTATAGAAATAGACCTGAAGCTATCAATGAGTGTGGGATCACCTTTCTTGTAAATAAGAACTGTGCGAGCCATCTTCAATAAATGAGGAAAAACTCCGGCATGAAGACATTCATTGATAGCACAAGATAACGGGGCTGCAATGACATCAATGATGGACTTCAACACTATGATTGTTATGTCATAAATATCCTGGCTAAGAGAATTTCGGAAACCATTGACCATTTTAACAATCAGGCTTCTGATACAATTTAAACAAGAAAATCTGGTGTGGCGCACTCACACAACTTTCCTTGCCGTTATGAAAATTTATCACCTGACGCTAGTGTTCCCGCGCATCTCAAGTCTACTATCCAAAGATCCAAGCGAGCTGGTGACAGGACAATAAGGCTGGAGGCACACGAAGTTTGCTATCTCTTCATAGTGAATGATTTAATTGAATCAACAGTTGACAACAGTTTGTAATTGAAATAATAACATTTTCTCGAATTTCGAGCTTATTTTCAATTTTAGGTGAAAATGTTACTGAACATTATTTGAAGAGATTTTCATGCTCAATCTTTTCCACTTGGAATTATTTGTTTAAATTGTATCTAAAGCCTGATAATTGGGAATCTAAAATCAAACTTTGCATAGATGGGGCGGAGCTCCTGAAATTTTTACAGGTATGGGACTTGTGGCAGTTGATAGAGCTTATTTATGCCTATTTTAGGTATAAATTTGATCGAAATCGTTGGAGCTGTTTTCGAGGAAATCGCGAGAAACCCTGTTTTTGACAACATTTTCACCATTTTATCCGCCATCTTGAATTGCATCAGATCGAAATTGTTCGTGTCGGATCCTTATATTGTAAGGACCTTAAGTTCCAAATTTCAAGTCATTCCGTTAATTGGGGGATGAGATATCGTGTACACAGACGCACATACACTCATACACACACACACACACACACACACATACAGACCAATACCCAAAAACCACTTTTTTGGACTCAGGGGACCTTGAAACGTATAGAAATTTGGAAATTGGGGTACCTTAATTTTTTTCGGAAAGCAATACTTTCCTTAGGTACCTATGGTAATAGGGCAAGGAAAGTAAAAATTCAAGTGAAAAAGATTGAGCATTAAAATCGCTACAATTAATGTCAAGTAACATTTCCACCTAAAATTGAAAATAAGCTTGAAATTCGAAAAAATGTTATTATATAATTATTGCAAACTGTTGATTCTATTAAATCATTCACTATGAATTTGATAGCAGACCTCGTGTGTTTCCAGCGGTATTGTTCTGTCACCAGCTGGCTCAGATCTTTGAATAGTAGAATTGAGATGCGCGTGAACATTAGCGTCAGGTGATCAATTTTCATAACGGCAAGGAAAGTTGTATGAGTGCGCCACACCAGACACCAAATCTAACCTGATTTTTTTATTTTGACAAAGACTGTCTGGCGACTGCCGGTCATGGACTGAATTACTTCACAGTAGGCTATATTATCCGAGATAATAAATTTTAAAAAGTCTAGGCAAATCAGAAGTATAAATATTGATTTTTTCACAAAATACTAGTTTACTAGACCTATATACCTGTGTCTGAAACTCCATGTTTCAGGTATATACGGTATATATAGGCTATATTTTATTTTCAAGAGCAATTTCTACCAATCTTGGAACACAAAATCAATGAAACTAGTCATCATTGAAGAGCATCAAGTTTATTCAGGAAAAATGTAATTAATTTAGCTCAACATCGACTCTTTAGCTAGGAGGTCCACCTGTATTGGAAAACTGGTATTAGAGCAAGTCTAGAAATCAAGAATTAGCCTATTCTTAATATAACTCAAGTCTTTGGGTATTGAATAAATTCGTATCATTATGAAGAATATTTGAAGACTGACCCGCCACAAAACTAGCTAATAATGGCGCGTGACAGACATATCACAGTGGTGATATCTATTGCTATTGGTGATACCACGCCAACTTTTTATGGATTTTCTGGATGTGGACACAGGTTAGGTATTTATTCTAATTAATGGGGAAGTCATAGTTCACAAAATTTTCAATCGAACTAGCCCTGCAACTTCACATACAAAGTTGTTAGTGTAGGTCAACATGAACTCGTTTGTTTTTATGTTTTGACTGTCGAAGTGGTGGCCAATGCTCACTGCTCAGTCGACGTTCCGGTTTTCGAGTATCCTACGTCATCACCAGCAGTCAATATAAGCGCCTGCAAGCGCCCATTTCACGAAGCTTCTCAGCTGTAGTTGTGCAGTGTAGTGGTGTGTCTGTCCGTTGTTTAGGCGTAGCGAGTGAAAAGTAGAGCATATCCAAGTTTTGTGGTATGTTGACAGCTAACGTGTTCAGTGAAAATCCAACAGTGACATCAAACATGGATTCAAACAGGTAATTATCTATTAAATAATTGGATTACCCAAATCAACTTTCACTAAGTTATAATCATCCATACTGTAAAGCTATGCTTTATGCTCATGCTAAAAAAGTGACAATATTGCACAAATATACGGTACACGATAAATACACTTTTATTACTTCTATTTTGTTTCTACAACTTATTTAAAGTCTAGCATTTACCTTTTGTACATAGATTAAATTCTATATTATATTAATACTATATTATATTAAGTAATTTACTTGGAATTCTAATTGAAGGTTACGAAATCCTAATCCTTTGCTTCTGTTATACCTAGCCTGTTATCGTAATTTTATTGGGCGTTACTATTGAACGTGTCAGAGCTTAGGCATACCTATTCAGTTTAAAATACATGTTCAAAATAGTTGAATAATAAATATTTTCTTATTTCTATGCTATATCGTACAATAACATCTCAATTTATATTTGGTTATTGAAATAAGTTGAACCGAAATTAAAAAAGTAATAAGAGTACCTAACTAAACTTGATTAGCTTAACTTGTAAACTTGATAACACTTTCAAATTTTTAGCAATATTATCAAAGTTATTCCACAGCATGTTTTAATTGGCAATATCTACTTTTTAGTAAAATATTTTACATTTTGACAATTTCTTTGCACTTATATGTAGGCAAACGTACTAGGCCTACTTGTCATGAATTGACTCACAGTAGTTTTTGCAATATTTGGTTGACTTAATTTAGGTCAAGCAACTTTGGAGTAGTAGATCAAAACATTTCTCATGTTAAATAAAAGAAATTACTTTTCCTTCCTTTGCTTATTGTAGATCCTGACTTAAGTGATTGAATTTGATTCTAATTAATTGAAGTTGAACATAACTCCTTGTAAAATTTTGGACTGAACTTGTTTTTCTGTTTGGTAAATTATTATGAAAGACTTGTTGAAGTTGAATACCTTCAAACGTAGGCCTCAGTCAGACAAGTTTTACCTTCAATCCAGTTTCTAGGTTTCAGAAGCATACAGCTAAGTTAACTGTCACTCTTGTCAACATTTCTCGTTCTTTTTCTTTTCTGTTCAGTATTTATCTTATGTTAACCAAAAGCGGTTTTCTTTGTTTGACTTTTAATAAATTGAAGTAGCTTTCAAGTTTTAAAAATAACAAGCATTTTTTATTGCATTATTTTTGTTGCCAAATTGAAATGCCAACATCATGTTACCTGTTCATCTGAATAATCAATAATTGGTAATTCACATATTAGCTTAAAGTTTTCAGTGATTCATATTTTAAAATAATAAAAAAATCAGTTGGTTATTCATTTCAGCAATAATGTGAGTAAATTGATTCGCACTTTACCGTTGCCTTAAAACCTTTTGTAGCTATTTATACCGTACTAAAAATGTTTATTTTATTCAAAAATATAGATGACAAATAGATACCGTAGTGTAAAGAACCGTAATTGTTACCTTGAAAAATTGTTAGAGGAATATTTGTGGAACTGGATAAATGATTGAAACTGAATTTAAACTTAATATTTACGGTACATTATAAAAAACTTATCAATACTGCCAAATGAATCTGATCAATTTGACTTGATGGGAAATTACTTTAGTGCTTTTGTTTAATTGGTTCATTGTATTTTTAATGCATAGGTAATTTAGTGTGGGAATTCCTTATTGTTGAGAGGCAGGTAAAGTAGGAAATCAATCACTTTGAAGTTATTCATTACATAATGTTTAGATAGATCTTCCACGCCAATAATGACTTGAAATTATTTTTCTGAACATGCACATGTTCACTAAAGAAGATTAAAATACATTTTTACTGAAGGCTAGTTTTCACCAACTATTGCTAATATACGGTAAATAATATTAGGCTACACATTATAATAAACAAATTAATACAATATAATTATCAATCATTATTTTTAAACAAAGATCCTAATTAAATTATATATCTCATTTATTTCCATATAATTATCATCCAGTATTGGATAATCATCGCTTTTCTTCGTCTCTTAAAGATTAAGCAATTGACTCTTTATTCTCTTAAGATCTTAGCAGAAGCTCTTAGAAATAAATCACAGTAAAGACTTGAGCAATATATTAATGATGATATTTTAAATGGGCATTCGGTTCAAAGTTAAGATACAAAACATCAGTTTCTAAAAATTCTCAAATGTTGTTACTCCACTCTTTACTAATATAATTTTTGACAATCAATGGAAAAAATAAAACTCCATCAATCTTCTCTACTCGTTAAACTTGAAATTCTGTATTCTTGAACTGCCATAAATGACTATGTTAAATAAGTTTCTAAATTCTTGATAAAAATCCTGCTGTTAGATAAACGCCTAATAGTTTTTAAATCTTCTATAATTATATTGAATATTGAATCTATCAATACAACATGAGAAGGATTCCAATATCTCTTGTCCATCAGCCTGTGTATTGTCCGTACAATTAATATTTTAAACAAATATAGTTATATCTATCAATTGAAAAATATTTTTCAAAGTTGAGACTTATAATTATTAGTTAAAAGCATGGTACCACGGTGTAGTAATAATATAATGATTTATCGATTACACAACTGTTTCAAATAACGAAAGGAGCACTGTACTGTTTTCCTTCTTTCTTTTTTCTTTAAGCTCAATATTGTGCTAGATTTTCACTGTTTTGTACATACCATAATAAGTCTTATGTCTCTTAATGATAATCATAAGAACGACCCCACACGGTTTACTCAGGGGTGGCTTTCAATTTCTATTTTTCCATATTATTATTAGTTACGTTATTATTATTATGTTATTCAACAAGGAAGAATAAATTTCAAATGTTGTGTTTTATAGTAGGATCAATCTGTTACACAATTATTGATTACTAGAGCTTATGAGATTGGTGGGCACCGATTATGAGCAATCAATTATGGAGTGGGCACCAATCTCAGCAAACAAAATAAATTTATTTTTCATATTATGAGATTCAAGTAATATAAATTTATTCTATTCATTTAGTACAATTTCTATAGTATTATTCGAATTCATTCTAGGTCAAATGCTAGACAGGAATTTTAGCCTATCAACATCGCCAATTCCTTTAGAAAAATTTCACACAAATAGCCTCATATAGGCTAACATTTTTCTGTTTCTCCAACACTGTTAAAACACTAAATTGTCATCCATTACATAATTAACATCTATGATAATCGTTGTACATATACATTTGTTTGAATATAGCTCTAATGTATATTATTTATTCACCCTATAAGAGAAATAACTGAAGGTTTGCTTTTCTCTCGTAACCATTTCAATGGTGTGTAAAATTCAAGTGTTGTAACTCTACTTGTTATTTCATTATTTATGGGGAATCTCAAATAATTGTCACCGGAAATTACTTGCGACTTGCGACTGTTATTATTAATAGGTAGTTGGTTGCATTCAGCAATTTTTATTTATAAGATTGTGTTTTTGTTGTGTTGCAGGAACTACCTTCGCAGATACTCGAGCCGGAAGGAGACTCAGTTCTCGAACCAGAGCGTGATGAAGGCTGTTGAGAAGTTCGTGGAGGCCGTGCAGGAGATGGACGAGACGATCCTGGTGCCCTGTCGGCTGATGGACCTGCAGGTGGGAGATGCCTCCGACAAGACAGGCCTGAAGGGTGTTGACGAGAAGACCGACCTGTACAGTCTGCACTCGCTCGTCAACTGTGTCAAAAACGAGCTGCTGTGGAGTGGCAAAGACGGTCGTCCGGCCCCCGAGGAGGATGTCACCGCCACCACCCTCCCCGCCCCCAGGACCCACGTGCGTCGCCCCTCCACCGTATCCATCGCCTCCACCAACTCGGCCAACTCCATCATCAGCGACACCGACTCTGAGGCGGGCAACGAGAACGATTCCGGAATCGAGGGCGAATCCGAAAACCTGAAGCCTAGCTACACACAGAATGTGGAAAAGAACTTTCGAAGACACCTCTACGGACTGCATCAAGCTCTCGAACAGATGACCGATGCTGCTTCATACCTCACAAAGCGCTACCAAAACGATGTCGGCGGAGCTGTTTGATTTGTGGTCATCTTCACTGGTGTAAGATACCTCTCTCTCTCCGCACTGCTCCACCGGCGTGCGTGTTGTTGGTGGTGTGTGATAAATGTGGTGTGTTTCATCTTTGTTGAAATTGTTTTCCTATGCCAAATATTTTTATAGCAGGTAACCTTTAGTTTGAGCAGATAGAGTTAATGTTTCAACAATTACATAGGTATGATTTGTAGCATTGAGACTCAAAAGTGTTTGAGAAGCTCCATCATCTCATCAGTTTTGTACATATGATTATTAAAAATATTTGGATAAGATTCAATGTTATGCCTGTAAGTCAGGTTTTCAACTTCATCATACAATATACATTTTTGAATATTTATTTCCTCCATAAAATTTGCAGTTGCTCTCAACTGTATCTGAGCCAACCTGTATTATTCTTTGAACAATATAGATTACTCAAATGTAAACATTGATATTCAGGCAGACGTGTCTGAGTTGATCTATTTATTGAACTAATTTATTGAAATATTCTATTGGAGAATGACCATATTCACTTTTACAAACCGAGTAAATCCATTTGTTTGATTGGAGTTGGTGATTCTAGATAACTAACTCGAAAGGCAGCAATCTATCCATAAGCCGTGAATTTCTCGCGAGAAACACTCTTAAGACAACTTGGTCAGTGCTTTCATTGAAAGGTTACCGTACCTCCTTCAATTTTGTTACTAGTCATATTTTATAATTTTCAGTTGTAGCAGAAAGTTACAGTCGTGTATACTGATGTGCTTTATGCGCTGTAATGGGCCAATAGAAGAGCTCCACCATTCTTGTGACTTTACTTCAGAAGTGGATTGAAATTTTTAGAAAAAATGCTATTTTATTTGAATTTGCTCAATTGCGCCAAGAGCGTCTATCTGTGGATATGCGAATTGTGATAGAAGAGAGTATTGAGAATGTTCAAGTATTGCTATGGATTACCTTTTAAAAGTGTAGAATATGTATAATATTTTCTATGATGGCGAGCTGGTCTTGCCTTCTGTATTATATATAACATTTCGCTTTTTCTAATGTTTTTCATCTACCAAAATTGTTAGTTTTTGTAACTATTTCCCCCATATAAAATTGTTGATTGTAAATGACCGTATTATTGTAATCTAATGAATCTTATTTTATAGCAGAGTATTATATTATTTGCTCATAAAACATAATTAGTATAATTCTATCCATGTTATTCCTTAATTTTATTGATATGGATTTGTTGAATACTTATCAGCAATTGAATAGATATTTTAAACTATTTTCTATTTTGTAATACTTAAGAATTTGAACTGTTCTCATTTATACTTGAAAGGAAGAGATTTACTTGAGATTTGTAAGCGCATATGGTGTCTGACATGTGAATAAATTAAGTTAAATTATTATCAAATGTTTGATCTTTCTCTTCTAAGGAATCCCGTTCTATCCATTTCAAAGTAAAATCTAGCTTTTATAATAATTATTGGTAAACTATAATTTTAATGAAGGATTTGTTATCTCATGTTGGAGTTATTAATCCTGGAACGTCTACAAGTTTTGATAGTTTACTTTTTTGTATTTATGCAATGAATTCGAACATTCTTGTTTGTATTATTATATACAAATATCTACATTGATTCTATTCTCAAGCATTCATATATAAATTTTTTTGAAAACATTACCGATGAGAGTGGCTATGCAGTTTATCAGTCTAACTGAAACATCAAATTCTATTGAACAGTATTAGATATTGGAAGGTTGGTTTAACATCACAAATGGATGTTTGCTTGTTGAAGCTTGGAGCGAGCATGCATGTTCATTATGCAAATGATAAGAATAATTTATTCCAAGGATTAAATCAGTAATCACTTTTCTTGAAGATCAGTCAATATATGCATGCAATGCAATATTTCAAATACTTGATGAGTCAAAGCCAGCTTTGATGAGCCATTTCAGGAGAATTATAATTTCTCTATTTCTTAAGAGTGATGATTGTAAGCTTATGTATTGTGAAGATACAAAAATCTCTAGCTAAGGTGGCAGAACTCTTTATATTTTAAAAGCACACTTTTGTAATTCTGATGAACTTGGATAAAAACTGATTAGCTCATTCATAATAATTGGTTGAAATAGACTCCTCGATCAATGAACTCATTTTTTATATCGATTATTCAATGTCAAAACAAAAATAATTGAGTTACAGTTGTTGTATCGCCCAAGACAAAATATCACAATGATTGTACTAAATTCATCAGCAAGTACCCATACAATATTTCCATTATTCTTGATGGGTTTTTCAATACATATTTTACAATAAGTCAGTTCTAAATTACTAAACAAGAATAAGAAATTTGTTTTTTGAACAATTCAATGAAGTACTATAGCCTATGATATAACTAATGATGAGAACTGACCATTACGGTGAAAACTCGACGTTAATGACTTGATACCTACGTAGTAAATCTGTCAACATTTTTATTCTTTATTACCAGTTGAACATGAGAACTTGAACTGAAAGTGCTATTACAATATCCAATTTCAAATGCTTTATTTCATCACTTGATTTTCCCAACTTTGACTGGAGAAGCTGCTAAGAAAATGGTTGATTCAAGAATCTTCTTATATAATTGTGACATTGACATGGCAGTGAAATTCTTTAGAATTTCAGGCCACAACTATCATTATCACAATCAATCGATTGTAATAATGAATTCTCGTATAAAAGCAGTTTTGAAACAAAAATCTTCTAGTACAATCAAGGAGTTACTCTTCCGTAGGGACAACTCATCGTCAATGCATCTATTCACTTGATTCTCTAATGCAGGATTTCATTGCAATGACGGTTATTTTTAGAATAAAGCCAAGTTCAACAAAATGTGGGATGACTTGAATTATACATTAAGTGCTTGGGTTTTTCATAATGTATAACGTGAAGATTTCATGCGTTGTAAAGATTTAAACAAGTCTCAATGGAGTTTTTTATTGATTGAATAGCGTGACTAGCATGAAAGATTAGTCTATCCGATTAACTTGAAACACGCATTGCTGCTATGATAGGATCCTTATATGCCCATCCGTTTATTAGGTACTCAAGTTTATTATTTTCTCTGATTGTAGTGGTGATCACTATTTCAAAGGATATATTGTTGGTGTGGGTGGCATGGGATAGCGGACATTACATCATTGTCAGCTT
This sequence comes from Nilaparvata lugens, assembly GCF_014356525.2. Classification (NCBI taxonomy): domain Eukaryota; kingdom Metazoa; phylum Arthropoda; class Insecta; order Hemiptera; family Delphacidae; genus Nilaparvata; species Nilaparvata lugens. The sequence continues at coordinate 44,773,989 of NC_052504.1, read as the reverse complement.
ATGTCATGAACTAAGAATAATTCAAGTATTAAACAAGATTACTTCAATGTAATGTCACATTGTGTGAGACTCTTTATTGTCCAAAGTCTCAGAAATATATTATTTGATGGACTACTACAGTGTCTCCTGTCAGCAACCTTGGGGAACCTTTCTTCTATGGAAATATTTTAGTCAATTATTTTTTTATCCAGGGACATTCTATGTATTGTAATTTGAGCATTATTGATTCAAATAGATATTCATCCATTTATGCGTTTTTAATAATAATAATGATTAATGGTAGAAGTTCTAATGTTGCACTTTATTAAATAATAAATATACAGAGTTCAATGGAAAAATACAGTTGTAGCCTACATCAAATCAGAATGGAATTTTAAAAAAAGTAGACCGGAAACAGTGGTTGGTTTATGCACTAATTATCCCATTCAAACTCCTATTATTGTTATTTTGATTTTGAAAACGAATATCGAATCAGACTCGTCATTTGTTTAGTTGCGAAGAGAATCCAGATTACCTAACTAGTAATATCAATAGAATAATACTGTATGAAAATTGGAATAGCGCTTGTTGTTTATCTGAGAGCTAAAATTTTCCAGTTGTTATTCAATAACAAGAGTACAGTATCGAATAGTTATTATAGTACTGTGTAGTTGGCATCCGAAGAGTAGGTAGGCCTACCTGTAATTCACTTTTCACTGGACGCGAGTGGATGATTGCTGTGTTTACAGTAGCCTACAGTATAGGTAGTCCTATTTATCTAGTATCTAGATTAAATGAGTTGCAAGAAATAATACTGCGATTTATGATTTAGATTATCCAGGCTACATAGAAATATTCTCTAATTAGCCTATCCAGTTGCTTCTTTGTGGTGGAATAATCACATTCAATAATTATTGAATTCCTTAGATGATCGAACCAATAAGAAAGAAACGCAATGTGTGTTGTATAGCAATAAAAATGTTGGTACCTATCTAACAAAAAAGTGTTTTCGTAGAGTAAGTGCGTTGGATTGGCTAAGGACTGTAAAATCTAATTATTGACGGTATGAGGGAATTGAATTTATTGGCCGTCTGGGGCCAACACTGATTACCGGTTTTCCACTGACGTCATACAAAAGTGGAAGAAACAAAACGGCGCAAAGAATTTATTCTCGCGTCTTGAAAGAGAAAAAGTATCTTCGACGTACATTGGAACAAAGAAAGGTTTGGTGAATGCTGTGAGGCTATGACGCACTTGGCCGTGTGTGACAGCATCAGCAGCATCAGCAGGGTTTGGCTCGGCAGAAGCTCAGCACCGCGCGAAGGGCGACCGGTTCCAAAAAGATTGAAAAAGCCCAAATACTGTGCTCCACATTCATAAAACTTGATTTAAGCAATAACGTTTTTCTCTCGCCAGCCAACTCTCACTCATACACTATCTCTTTCTCTCTCATTCATCGAATAAACATATAGTTGATTTTTTCCGTCCCTGATACAAATAGACTTATCTATTTCCCACACAGTAAAACACCTTATCTGTATACTCATAAAAAATGAACATTGAACTAACAAATAAACTCAGACTATCTTATTACTTGAAGTTTCCTTGTGAAGGTAATAGTGATATGCAACGTTACAAAAAACTTTGTGGAAGTTTTTTATATTATGTAAATATAAGCATCGTGGTGGAAAGATATTGGGAGAAAATACACACTGTGATTGCAGACTACCTATCTAAAGAAAATCCACTAATACTCGCATCATTTTCAATTTGCACATTCCTGACTAAGGTGATCTAATATCCAATTTTTTGCTTAATTCATGACGTTTTTTCAGACCACTTGGTATCATAAAAAACATTATCTGGACAGATGCACCTCTTCCATATCAACAAAAATTCTAATCAATTAAGACGTTTTTTTATCCAATAATAATTCGAGATACTTCGAAGAACACTTATTAGTTGGGCTATACGCCATCAGCAAAGCTTTTTGATACCCAGTGAGGGATATGGGACTTAATTACAACAATTCATTACATTATCATTAGATGGACCGTATTATAATATACAGAGAGAAACAATATCATATCCAGCAATGATGATGAAATAACAATCGGAAAATCAAATGTGTGATCCCCGATCTCATCATTTCCATTTAAAGGATAATTTTCTTCATAAGAAAATTTCCTTCCCATTGTACAAACCTCATATAATAATCCAATTTATCATTTTATGGAGTAAATATAGGTTGTTTGTGGTCCTTATTGTGATTATAAATGATGTTTATTGTACTGTAGCCCTACCCATATCTAGACCTAAACTATTGTATTGTCCGACTCTGATCCTCTATCGCAACTTGCAATGATTACATTAGTATAGCACTATTCTATTATAATAGTTACATTTCCATTATCTAGGTAGATTTCCATAAAGGAAACATGGTCTTTAAAAGCGAAAAGAGAGGTCAACCGTTGATCAATTTTGAATGCAAAATTCCCATGCAAAATTCTCTGATAGTGCAACGACCTCCTGATGTACTAACAAAAGGACGGAGCTTCACTGAATGTAAATTCTAAATTGAACATAGAAGTGAGCTTCGTTAGTTGAATTCAATGATCTAGTTGATTTGTTTATTCAGCCTCGTCCAACCGCTTTTGATACAGGAAAATTCCTCTATTCATAAAATGATTTTGCAAAATTAATGTCAAATTGTTAGTGTCAAAAATAACTGTTTGCTCCAAAATAAAGGTTAGCGTTCCTATGTTTGTAAGGTGATCACAGCAGCAACGAGCAGTTTTTCAAACAAACTTAGATCAATTACCTACCTGAGAAATTCTTTTTCACACAGAAATTTGCTCTCATTCAAGAACAATATCATTGATTCATTGGTTATAATGAAATTGATTTCAGTGGATTCCTCGAAAAGAACAGAGACCTGCATTCAAAATAAAATAATGGACACCGCTATTATTTAGACTATTTCTATATATAATGTAGCTTAAGCCTGGAAAACATGATACAGTATTAATTTTGTACTGACAGGAATTAAGTGGGTTTTTCGAATATTCAGAGGTATGATTGAGTATAGGATAATAAACAGCCTCTTAAATAATTCTCAAATACTCAATCTTTCTCTGAGAATCGATTCTCAATCTCCATCAGGCATTCTCAATTTTTTTATATGTGCAACAAAATTGATTCATGTAAATGAATGTATTTTTGCTATCCAACAATGAGAGAGCCAACTGTCTGAAATAAACAGTGAAACTTGCTATCTTTGTTGGTGGCAACATTCCATAGCATTCGCAAGGTCGCCCAGCCTGACATCAATAAAAGTGATGACACCAGTTGCACAAATTCAAGTTTGGCGTGGAATATGCTATTAGACAAATAAATTACATTTCTTATTAACCTGTTGAAGATCACCAAATTTGCATAAGTTGAACTTGAACAGTGCCGTATTCCTCTGCTAGAGTGAGATTTACTCATCTTCAAATTGTCAGCATACCGTACCTCGTCATAAATAACATCAATGGATGCTATGATTCTCAATCAAGCAATGCTTATCACCTAGTAAGTTGGAATCTTACTCAACGTAGTAAGTTTTTGACGTCGTTTCCTGGCATTAAAAGAACCAATAAGTTAATGGCATGAACAGAAGACGGCCTGATTAATCACTTAACTGCCCAGTTAATGTATTCGGATATATTGTCTCTTGAGAAGTCAGTATTGAATGGAAATTGAATTCAGTGAAACCATGGTGAGTAGCCTACAAGATCAAGAGCAATTGCTTATGCGAAGTTAAATAATATTATTGTATTAATGTGGTTTTTTAACTCTGTAACTTTCAAAATGTAGAGCTGCGATTTTGATTTGATTTGCGTACAGCGCTGCGTAATACCAGAGAGAGAAAAGAATACTTTTCGTTTTTCTGTGGCAATACACAAACAAAACACAAGAAGTACGCAAGATTATAGCAGGTCGCGCGATTCAGGTTCGCGTGCAACGAACTGGCCAAGCTCCTGCCGATGCCGACAATAATGATGGATCGTGGCAAGCTCGCGCTCTGATCTCGATCACCGTACTTAGCGGATGTTTGTTGAGACTTTTTAGAGAAACGTGCGTCTTTCGCGCAGCGCTTAAGTCTGTACGCAGCTTAGTCACAAGTGAAGGCAGAATATAGCGGGCTGTCTTTTTTTTTGTTAGGACTACTCTTGAACAGAAATAAAAATGAAAATCCAAGTACCCTTTTTTAAAAATTGTTTACTCACGATATGGACATGCCACGGACGGCTATGATGCCATTATCAAGTCTTGGCATGCCATTATCAAGTCTTGGCATGGCATCATAGCCGAAACATGTCCATGTCGTAAGTATACAATTAAAAGAAAAGGGTACTTGGATTATATAGAAAAGAAGAAATAATGTTTTGTGATTGAATAAACATTTAAAAATTTCAGATTCAACTTTCCAGATTAATAAGCTTACATTAGTGTTTTGAAGGCAAATTTAATGCTGTTACATATACACTCACGATTATTTTACTGCAATGTTTATTCAATAAGGACTTTGGTTGGCTCCATTTATCTTTGATGCACTGACGCACACCAATGTTTATTATGTAAAAACACTCATGTAAACAATTTTATCTAGTATCTAGACGATAATCGCGGCCTAATAATTTCCTTATCGTTTTGTGTGATATAAAATTGTTTTCCAATATCGGTTTTTTGTTACATAAATCTGATGAAGAATGAATTATGCTATTTGGAATCTCGCTTCCATCCCCAGCAGTGTTCTCTGATATATCTTCGTAATGATACAGACGACTACTGCGGCCGAAAGCATTCGACGTGATTTACTTTCCAATGCAAGGTGAATGCATGCATTACGAAAGATGCTCCTATGATGAGAATGATAAGATCTATCAAATTTACAATTTGGTATCGGGAGCTCAGGCATGATATTACAGTATAATATAGGTAACATTTAAAAATAACTATAGAAAAATATAAAAATACCTCTGAATCGGTACTCTCTCTTATAGAATAATGGAAAAGCGAATATAAATACAAGGGAAAGCGAAAATTCAATTTAGAAGACTGAAACGATTGCATTTAAAAAATAGTCATAATATACATCATTACACAGCCAAAATCAGATTGGTAATAAACAGTATTCAAAGAAATTAAATGCTTCTGAAAATTTCAGCCAGTGCAATTACATGATATAATAGAGTTGAGTCGATTATGGAAGTAAATTTCCAAATATCCAGAAAAGTCTATTAAGTGGAAAAACGGATCTAATTATGTACTTTTGTACCATAACCGTCTCAAGTGTGTTGTATCCTATCTCCTGCAGGGTAGGACTTCTAGTAAACCCAACCATTTATATAATATGAAAGAGCCTTTAAAGTGGGATGAATAGAGCAATTTATTCTCGTTATATATTTGTATATATGAAAAGTAATAACTCATCGAATGTGGTCTAGGAGTTGACGTAGGCCTATCTGTCTGGAGAAAAACGTTACCATGAAAGACGAGAAATTTTATAGCCCACATCTCTTCTTGGCCTTGGAATACAAAAAACTTAAATCTAATTCTTTTGCTGCTTTTCACTGAAGTATCAGATACTAATACTACCAAATCTGAGTTGTGAGGCTATTATGGGTTTCCGATCTTTATTACTCCTTAAATCTGATTTTAGAGAACTTTAGCTCTCCTCAACTCCCAATTTCTCTCCCCGGTTTTGATTATGACTGGGGAAATGTCACGAAAAACTAAATAAAAAATTGCACAGATCGACTTCTACAGGAAATAATTTATTACATATCGAATCCAATTATTATTGGATTTGATCTTAATACAGCCGTTGACGTTCTATCGGGAGTCAACGTAAAAGAAGCCTCTTATGTCATTGAAATAACTTAGAGTGAATTGGAAATAATTAATTTCCAAGGAAGGAGAAAACAAGTGAATTTGAATATTTCACGTATTGAACAGTAAACTTCGAATTACAGTATATTTGAAAGAATTATTTTTCTTTTTTTAATTTACGGATCTGTAGGATTGTAATATTATGATACACCCAACTTGATGATTATGTATCTTATCTTATATCTATTTGTTTCTCAGTCATATTGAGATATAATCAATCATCTATGTGATCGTTGTTAGGTACCACAGTTCTTGGTTTCTGAAATGCACTACTTTAGATCTATATTATCTTCCATATAATTTATCTATTTATACATTTCAAATAATTTGAATTCTAGATCAGATGTATGAGTATGCGGTTACTGCAAGTTTCGAGATTTTTCAAAAACAAAGGTCATGAATTTCTAAGTAGTGAATATAATCAAGGTTCTCTGATTGTTAATATAAGTGTGGGCCTAGATCTCATTGTATAGATTGCATTGTTCAAATCCTTTGTCACCTATGCGCGATTATAATTGTGTAACGTATTACCGACATGCAGACATGTGTAGTTTAGATTTATATCATAGTTTATTTTTTATTGTCGTTCTTGATGGATGAGATTATTCACATTGCAAGAACAGAGGGAATTATAAATTCTAGTCGAATTTCTCGATTTTTTTAATATTCGTTCTATAGGGTGTAGAGACTACCTATAAAGAATAGATGGCTTTATATATTATGCTCACACGGACTGTATTCATCAGTCATATAAACGTTCTTAAAAAGTATTGCGACTGATTTCTACCAGTCAATTGCTTCTAGATTGGAATGCATACCAGCTCATACCTTGATGTTTTCTTCCAAGTGCATCTAAACTCCAGGAGCTCGTGGACAATTCTTACAAATACAAAATGTAGCCTAAAATAGTAGGTTAATGTTTATTTATTACAAATTAATATCGGAGCACCGAGCTTCGCTCGTTATTTATTTATTGACTTTTGATAAACCGAACACAATTCTTTGAAATGATTGGGGAAGTACTAACAGGCACAGCCCAAAACTGTTTCTTTCCCGAATTTTGATTTATACACTGTAAATAGTCCAGAAAGTAGGTTATATTCCATACACTAGAATTCAGGTTCAATTTTCTGTTCAAACATTTGAAAACAAAAAATCTATAATTTAGATTATATACAAACCAAATTGAATAACAAAATAACACTCACTAATCACTTGAAATTGTTAAATAATGATCAACATTGAAAATGATGATATACTATAGTTTAGGAGGATTATCATGTCATGTCAACAAATCAGATTATGTTGATCAAATCGATTAAATTGTCTAGCTAGATAAAATTTCTCGCTGATTGATTACGATTACACAGCTGGAAATAGTTCTGTCTCTCTCCCACACAGGCACATGCATCTTCTGTTATCGAGAGACGACGAAATATTATCATCTGTTTTCCAAGGATGAATTATCCTTTTAATGTTGTTCAGCGAGTTTTCCAAAGAATGAGGCCTAGTGCAATCGAATCTTTATATCATAAGCCTACTATGTTCCAAATTTCGTGAAAATCGTTAGAGCCGTTTTCGAGATCCGTAAAGCATAAATAACCAGATATAAAAATAGCCAGATATAAAAATAACCAGATATATAAATACAGAAATTGCTCGCTTAATATAATAGGATATTAGTAAACCGTGATAGATATCTGCTTTTTATTATGAAACACAATAAATAATTATGATCGATAGTGTCATTCTCGTGAATTGATTCTTTTTACTTTCCTTGCCCTATTACCATAGGTAAGGAAAGTATTGCTTTCCGGAAAAAATTAAGGTACCCAAATTTGTAAATTTCTATACGTCTCAAGCTCCCCTGAGTCCAAAAAAGTGGTTTTTGGGTATTGGTCTGTATGTGTGTGTGTGTGTATGAATGTATGTGCGTGTGTGTACACGATATCTCATCTCCCAATCAACGGAATGACTTGAAATTTGGAACTTAAGGTCCTTACACTATAAGGATCCGTCACGAACATTTTCGATCAAATGGCGGCTAAAATGTTGTCAAAAACAGGGTTTTTCGCGATTTTCTCGAAAACGGCTCCAACGATTCTGATCAAATTCATACATAAATATTAGTCATTGATAAGCTCTATCAACTGCCATAAGTCCTATATCTGTAAAAAATTCAGGAGCTCCGCCCCATCTATGCAAAGTTTGATTTTAGATTTCCAATTATCAGGCTTCAGATAACTTACAATTTAAACAGATAATTTCAAGTGGAAAAGATCAAGCATGAAAATCTCTACAATAATTAATGTTCAGTAACATTTCCACCTACAATTGAAAATAAGCTCGAAATTTGAGAAAATGTGATTATTTCAATTGCAAACTGTTGACAACTGTTGATTCTATTAATCAATAAATAGTAAATCATTCACTATGAAGAGATAGCAGACCTCGTGTGTTTCCAGCGTTATTGTCCTGTCACCAGCTGGCTCAGATCTTTGAATAGTAGTAGACTTAAGAAACGCGGGAACACTAGCGTCAGGTGATCAAATTTCATAACGGCAAGGAAAGTTGTGTGAGTGCCCACACCAGATTTTTATATCAGCAATACAGAGGAAAAGTACATTTTGATTCCATTAACAAATGAAATGCTTTTTTCTTGATTAGAAGAAGAATGTTATTATTCTCAATCACTTAGAATAATAACATTTTCTTAAGAGGTTGATGGAAACAAAAGACGTAAAAATTTTCATTATCACAAGGTACCGTATATAGAATGTAATTTTCCATACTGTTTACTGCTGACCGTCGGGGAAAGCACATAATTATGTCATGTGGATTTCCTCGGTTGTTTTCCATCTTGCGCTATGAATCAACAAACAAATTCCAAGCTTGCTTAGCAACTCCTCCCGGATTAATTTATTAAGAGTGGGGACTGGAAAGTATAATGATTGTTGTGGCGGACAGAAGACCTTGATACAAGTTGGAGGGATTGCGTGCTTCCCTGACCTAGGAGCTCGCCTCATATCTCTGCTAATAATACTCTCAGCCAACCTTTGTTGGAAAGTATGTGGATTGAGAAAAGGAAGATCCAGAAGTACAAAAACCTCTCTTAAACATGGGAAAATACGTTTTTGGGAAATATTTCTCCCATTCATACTGTGTTCTCATACATTCTTCATCCTATTCATAAGTCATCATGTATTTGACAATATTTTTTGTTGTTTATGAAGTTCACATTAGCTCGTGGAATAAGGCTTGTGTCAATGAGTGATTGGGAGATGAAGATAGATTGATTGAGCTAAAGTTTAGATTTAGAAGTTCAAACTGAATTCGAAAATCGTGAAGTGATTCTATAGCCTTTCGATTGAATGTCCATTGACAATTGACACAGTATTGCACGTTATTTTGAAAAATTGAAGCCAATATTAAAAAGAAAATGTAAATATTGATCAATCGGTGTTAAAATAAATGGACTACACAGTTCTGATAGCAAAGAATGGACTGTATACTAATTAAATATTCAAGTACCTACTAATGTTTTGTACAACAGTTGATAATGAATTGATTTTGACTGATTCAAGAGTTCTAAATGAATTATGAAAATATGTATAAATAACAGAGAGCAACAACACTCACCAGTTATTTCCTCTGACATCTGTACTTGGCCTTTTGGAAATTATTTATTAAAGTGCAAGGCGCATATCAGGAAGGATAGAAATAAATTGGATTACAGACGGATTGCTGTAATATTTTCCTTCCAACCACAACTCTAACAGTATGGGACTATTTCAATACTACGAATTATGAGACGCTCATTTTACAAACTTTTCACACACATTAAAGATTAACGACAAATATTTTTCGGCCTGAAAACTTGACAGATAATTATCACAACAAGATTGGGCCGAATGTCTCTCGCAGAACGACAAGCCAGCTGGAAAAAAGGAGGAACAAACCAATTCCATATTTCCCATTTTCCATGGAAAATTCTACGCAATTAGTATTTTGGAGTTAGTTAAGGAGTTAATAACCTTCCAAGCCATTATGATTACATAACCCTTTTAATGAACATTGTAAGATCATCAACTACTAACTTCTAATTACTATATGATATATCGAACATTAATTCTATTTTCATAATCACTTCGGTATCATTAAAGATCATAGTTTCCTGATGAAGTCATTGATGTAGGGAAGGCTTACGTACATAGTACTCGTAATTGAGTTATATTGTCTATACATAATATTATTATCGTCTAGTGAAGAGTTATACGAATAAAATTCACCTAAGTATCAAAATACTGTATAAAACAAAAATACTGCAGTCACAAATGTCGTATTAAAAAAATTCTGAATATATTTTAAAATAACAGGATAGTTATTTGACAAGCTGAAAGTCAGATTCACATTAAATCCATACAATAAGTTGATTTTCATTTTTTATACGTAACATGTTTATTCATCGCAAGTTCTGAAATTGAAACAATATGCATTGTATTTTTGTAAATAGGGATGTCTTTTAACTGAATTTTGAGTGTTGAGGATAAAATTGAGGTGTAACCTTTCCATCAGTAAAAATAAACAATTTGATAGCTGTTGAAATGTGGTTGAAAATAAGAAGGCTGCTGTCAATAAAAAAGAAAGAAACATAATAATTATTATGTCAGCCACGGCTATGCTACGTTGAAGGGATGGGTGGAGGGGATTTCCGACGTCGTCAGGCTTGTCTCATTCTCGAGAGCTATTTTTGTTTAAAATGTATTTGCAGATTCTAGTCTTTGTTTCTGAAGGAATGAAAGAATCGATTCACTCACGCAATTCTATATACTCGTTCACAGCATTTCACAATGTTTCCAGCCTATTCATAACTGCCGTGAATTGCCGTACTGACTAAATTAATGCATAAATGAATGGAAATCCTACCTTCACTGGGAAACCAAATAGCCTACTGGGATTACTGTTGAATCATATAATGAAAATTCCTGAGTGATATTCATATGAATTCAAAGATTCGAAAGATACTGGAAGCTAATCATCATTTATACAATGAGAGACAACATCTGCATACTGTATTGAAATTCAGTTCGAGATCTAGATTTCAATCATGATAACACTAATTTCCATTAATCAACCAACTCCACTGAATCATCTTCCACTTTATTCTCATTCCAAGATTTCCATCCATAGTCACAAGTGAGAAGAAATTCAAAAACTTGCTTTTCCCTTCTTTAAAAAAATCGATAAAAGACAATTAATGTACTGATTCTATTCATATTACCTACGGTCTCCATCAACGGATAAATCTAATTTGATACAGAATTACCTTATAGCTTTCCTTTCAAGTACTTCCCAATTTCTAAAATCATTGAATAAATTATTAGGAAGTTTTAAAACATCGAAGACAAATTATGACAATATCAATATCATCATCGAATAAATGATGATATGAAAATTCAAAAATGATCCTATCAAATTAAAATTATCAATTTATACACTTATTTTGATCAGAGAGTGAAGAATGTAATGTTAACATGGTATACTGTACATTTATGTACAGTATTTATTCCTTATTCTCTGATTGTAATGTAACTTAGCGTACAATAGTGTGCTTTGGATCGTGAATGATGACAATATTATTGAATCAAGTCAGGATAGATTGAGTGCTTCAATAGTAATTTACGTTGACAATCTCATATACACAAGTTGATTAGGAAGAAACAATTTCCAAATAGCAAATCAATCATGCGAGGACTTGAAAAGTGTAATTTGATAAAAAAGAGAAACACGACAGTGACTTGAGAGGCCACTTATTTGCACTCTGTTCCTATTAATATTGTTGTCAGATGAGGAGACTCACTCTTGGACGTGCAATGTACGCCAACTGAATAACCTTGACATTAAACTACATAGTATTGTGTTGTAAACAAGCGAAAAATGTTACTCAACATAGTATGTACTTCGCAGGCTCAAATAGCCTGCAGCCTACTTGTGATTCTGGCCCATGCTATAATGTGTCGAAACCCATCAGTCACCTTCTGCCAGTGTCAACTATCACTATACGATGATATTATCAATAATAAATTCCGAGCAACTTCATTAGCAATATTATAAAACTCTGAAAACCGTTCTTAAGGGTGTCACGTTATTTTTTATAATTTAATAACGATTAGCCTCTTGCTTGGCATCAATCGGTAGAGCATGAGAAATATTTCAATAATTATAAAATCTGATCGTGGTTTTACTAGGATATAGTCTCATAAAAATCTTTATAGGCCCAGATATGAGCTTCCACAATAATACTGATAATTTATTAAAAAAATATATATAAAACTTATCCTATAGTATTGAGGAATAAAAATAAATCGTACACCATAAAAAATTTGATACATATATTAACAAATATCTCAAAAAAAGTCAAAACAAAAATATATAGAGCGATAGGAATATATAATATAAGACAAACGATAATCGAGATCAATAAATATCACAGGTTAATACTATTTTTTAAGTTCTATAGCACGAAACGCTACCATGTGCTTTCATTTCATGATCATATGCATTTATTTGCATGTAGCTTCGGTATCAACTTGCTGATACATGTCAACTTGGACGATTCTATTTCGTATATAAATTTCCCAAATCAGCATGATAAATTGACAAACTAACAATCCAAATATATATATTAAATTCTATGATTTCCAATAGATTTCTTTATAATAAATATTTTTTATCTCAGGGTGCGAGATTCGGCACCTGACGGAAAAGATAGATCAATTCATCTAGTGAATCAGAGCTACATTTTATTATCGCAAATTATATTGCAGAAATTAATGATCATATGAAGATTGTATTAACAGCCTAGAACTTAGTATTCTTTGATTGATGGATCTTTTGATATATGGATTGATTCGTTACTATCTAATAAAATACCTTTTATACTATCTTTAAACTTGCGCAAGTATTTTTACCAAATTCTTAATTTATAAAAAAAACCTTTCGACGAGCTAGCTTTGATTCTTATTTCATTTCGAAGCACTGAGGGCGCCCTATCACTATTTCGAATATTTTTCACTCACGTGCTGGAATTTTCTATGAGCTGCTGATGTCGATCCAAACTCCTGGTGGTCCTGGATTATTTGTAGCTGGAGTCGTCTCTTCCAAGGGGTTAAAAATTATTTAAAAATGACTTCTTTTTTACATTAGCATCACAAAGTCTTATGAAAAAATTTAGAAATTCGATTTAACTTTAAGCTATCAAAGGTATAGTAAGATATTACGCTCTATAATTTTTGGTGACATCTCATGGTGGTCGTTGGCAGGCAAGTCAAAGTTCTCTTTTCTAATTTACAATTTTCATTTCCGATTTCCAAATTTACATAAAATTTAAATAGTCTGTTCCTCCGCCATTCATGGTTCAAATAGACCGTACCAAACTATTAAATTATAACTTATGTTACATCTTTAATAATTTATTTGCCTTCGGGCCGTATCCAAAACATAAACTGTACAACAATAATTCATAAATTCTTATCATTTGTAGAAATATATACAAATAAATTTGAATCGGTTCACTATTACCGCCTATCAATTGCCACCATTTGATTGGTGCATGCAAATTATTATAGTATTCATGCGCCTAGGAACCTCCTACTTCCTTAATACATTTAATTATTTTTGTTTGGGTTTTTAATATGCTTTTTACATGCAAAGTAATTTTTTACAGATTATCGGTTGTTTCTTATATTACAATAATTAGCCACGTGGAACGTTTAGTTCCTCAAGTTGTATACTGTTTTGTTACAATAAGTTTCTGCCAAGGTGTTTGGTCAGATTCTACGTTATGTGACTCGGTCGATCATTAGGTCGCCGATCAGTAGATGTTTTACGCCTAACCTCAAATTTCAATATTTTATATAATATTATAAGGTAGCAAAAATTATTTTCATTTCTATTCGGCTGTTGTACAATTTAGCCATGATGCCTGATATTATCTAATCTTTAACGTTATCATCTTTGGCGATATTAGCCTATTATTTCACTTAGACCTATAAATTTCTTCAAATAGGAATTTTTATTTATCCATTCGGATTTTGAACGTTACAAGGGGTTTGATTGTAAATTCTACCAAAAAGGTGATTAGATATTGGACTAGTTTGTATTAAGAATTGTATTGGTATCAAATTGTAATGTTGGATGGGAAATGAAGAGTTTTGAAATGTACCGTACCCGTATATAAACATGAAATAAATCTATCAGAGTGCATAGAAAATAAGATGGCAGTGTGTCACCTTGAAATGTTTGATTAGATTGTAGTTAGAATGAGAATTATTATCATAGGTGGACAGTAGACCCGAAATCCAAAATATAATTAAATATGATATTTAATAGATATCATAGTATTGGTTTTGTAGTAGGAAATGGAATAGTTTAGATGTATTACGATAATAAATGATTTGTCAAATGAAATACCGTATAAACATCACAATTTCGTCATAATCATTTACATTATCATAGCCTACTTTCCTCGTTTTGGAATATCCTGAGCTGCATTGTGGAGATTGCTGCATCTAGTGTCCTAGTGTCATTACATAAATTTCCAATAGATAAATAAACATTTGATCTTCATATTCTATTAGTACTAAAAATAGCATGAGTTCATAAGTTCTATGTCCTATGTCTTCGTGTCATTACATACATTTTCAATACATTTACAATAGATAAAAAAACATCTGATTTTCATACTTATTATATTGGTACTAAAAAAGCATTAATTATTCATAAAATTGCCTTTTTTTCGTTAGGGCTACTCTTGAATATGAATCAAAATGGAAATCCAGAAATCCAAGTACCCTTTTTAAAATTGTTTTGTCACACCATGTTCCGGCTACATGATGCCATTATCAAGTCACAGTTTATCAGGTGCCATTATCTTATGGCATCATATAGCCGAAAAATGTTTTTTAGACTAAACAATTTTAAAAAAGGTACTTAGATTTCTATGCTTATTTATATAAGTTCATAAGTACGGTATGACATTCAATTGTATTTACTGATACAACTGACGAGTCTGTTTTTCAGAATAACAACTTTTTCAATAATCATTATATTTGGTGCAAATCCGATACTTGGCCTTGAGAAATATTTTGGGCTATTCTAATCATTCACAACAACTAACGCCTTAAAAGTGAAACGTTCTTCATTGTAATCGGATGGCTCAAAGGAATCCGTTATTTTGAAGCTTCGCTAATTTTGGTACCGTATCTATTAGCTATTACTCGTCGTCCTATGACTGATAACATCACAGATTTCATAATATTGCAAAATTTCAAGTTCTTTACATTATATTTGACATTTGCAACAGCCGCATTTTATTGTGGATTGGTCTGGAAAAGAGCGATAAAAAGATTCATTCAATGTAACTATAAGTTAACCATATATAAATTGAATGTATTTTAACCATCCTATAAATTGAATGGTTAGTTTGGTTTCTGCATATAATGATGGATAAGTTGCTTCGAAAGAACAAACAAAACAGAAGAATATCTATTAGGGGTAGTTACATTTAAGAACAAACCACCAAAATTCAAAAAAGTTCAAAGACCAAATCGTTGAATTAAGTTTCATTCGTTCATTTTATTATTACTTGTCGACAAGAGGTTGATTTTGGAAAATCTGGGAAACCAATTGTGAGTGTTGGGCTCAGCAACACTTAGAGGAAAAAGACTACCTAGTACAGAATGTTGAATTCTTTCAAAACTTTTCAATTACACGAGACACAAAGACTAATTCGTTGAATTAAGTTTAATTTGTTCATTTTAATCTTACTTGTCGACAAGAAGATGATTTCGAAATTTTTGAAAAATATAAATCATAAGGGTTGTGCTCACCAACAAAAACCCACTTAGAGAGAGAGCCTGCCTGGGATAGAATGCTCAATTGTCAAAATTTTCCAAATTACACGAGACACAAATCACATACCAAAATAAAAGATGATACAACCAACTGAGATGTAGTGTTCTTATATATTTTTGTCATGTCGTTTTTGGCTGAATTGAACCACTCTGGTCAATTTTTAGCGTATGAATCACAGAATCCTTATGAATTTTGAGGCCCACTGATCTTCCACCCTCTTTCATAGTTCTCCGTCACTATGACAGTAGAAATTCTCATATTAGAGATCCACCTGCCTATAAGATCAAAAAATGAAGTATATATTAAATCCACGATAAAATAGATAAAGTAGATGAAAGAAAGTAGAAGAATATTAAATGAAAACTATCAATAGAATTATGAATTATGAATAGATTAATTAGGTGTGAATTTACCAATTATGAATTTGGTCCAGTGGTAGATTGGTCCATTTGGCCCAGTAGATTGGACATAAGTGTTCAAATTTCGACATGTTAGTGAATAAAAATGCCATTCTATGCTACAAAAGAGAAGGCTTTGAAAGCATCTCATTCAGTTGGATTACCATATTTCTTTTTTTCAACATACGATTTAAAGTATTTAACGGATAATATTGTGGATCAACTCTTCTCGCACTCCCCACATTCCTCTTCGATACTATATTATGGAATAAATCTTCAGAAAATCTCATCAATGAATGAGTTTTGGGAGATGGTACAATGCAATGGCATTGCGATGGGCGCAGGAATGTGTCCAATAGAAATCGTGAGTGGGGTTAGCTGACAAACCTGTTGGCTGCAGTTGGATTGCCTACTTCTGCTGCTGCTGCTGCTGCTGAGTAGTATCGCGCGGTGCCTTATCATCTATTTCACCACTATACTATCTCTCATCTCGTTTTCTAGGTTTTTCTACTATTCCCTCCTGTCACCATTGACTACATCTATTGTTCGGTGCTTAGCGCAGTATGGATCCCAAAATTGGCTATTCATCTTCTTTATTCCTCAGTTCTTCTCTCTCTACAAATTTTTTTCTTCTTCTCAGTGGCGTATCCAGGGGGATGTATTCTCCCCTTCCCCCGGAATGGAACCTGATTTTCTTTGTGGCTGGATCAGCCACGAAAATTACCATCTAATACCATATTTTCGTTATATTGTACTATGTACAATAAACTACTCAAAAATTTTCCAATTAATGGTGATTTGAGTGTGATATTTTTGTTTCCTATTCTGTCTTCAACCGTCAACATTTAAAAATCTTAGTTTTCTTTGTTTTTGAGTGAAAATGGACTAAATTTTAGTAAAGTGGAATCATAACCCTATTTTGGACTTTGAAAATGTTATCTAAATTTGGGAGAGAAATAGTACAAGGAGTATCCTTAGTTTTTCTCTCCCAATTAGTGTTTGTTTGTAAAAAATATAAATAAATAAATAAAATAAATAAATAAATGTAAGTCGAGAAATATACAGGGATAAGGGATGTATGAGGGATGAGAGAATAGCACTGCAATAGCAATGATAACTAGTAGTTCTGTGAACAGTAGACCTCGCACTCAGTAAGTTACATTGACCTATTATCATGTTTTCTCAAAAATTAATAAATAATTTATCAGTTTAAAATGTCTAGAAAAAATCCTAAATAAACATAGAGCTTTCTGTCCTATCGTACCGTGACGTGTCGTCCCGGAATGTGAGTGTGACCGCTGTTATCAGGTCTGGTTGCAACTGTCTACAACGTTGATGGAAAGATTCAAGATGTTCGATGTTTTCGAACGGTTAGTATTATAGTTCACTAGACAGCTGATTTATGATGAATAATTCTAAAGTCTGATTTTCACGGTAATATTGACGTTCAAAGGAAACTCCTTTTCCTTTTGTATTATCCTTAAAATGCAAAATTTCAAAAAACCGTATGTATACGTCGACGCGAAATTCAAAAAGGAACATACCTGTCAAATTCATGGAAATCTATTGCTGCGATTCGCTGTAAATGCGGAACATAAACATAAACAAAAAGAGAAATGCAAAACCGACGACTTGAATCTTAGACCTCACTTCGCTCGGTCAATAAAGAAATTCAATATAGCTTATATAGCTCTAGTTGGTTATAGTTTATTCAGTTTCATGCATATCCTTGAACAAAGCTCCAACAGCTTCTTCTAGAGAGTACCCCCGAAAATTTCACAGTTATGATGAAGGGGCGTAGTTTCCAGCGTGGTAAGGAGGGACACATCCCTCTAATATTTGACAAAAGAAGTTTCCCCCCACCAAAACAATGTAAGTTTGAAAACTCAAGTAAAAGTCGAGTGAATTTGAAAAAAATTGTTAATCAAGTTATATAAGTTGGTTGAAATAGTGCTTTATTGGAGCCAAAATTTAAGCATTATAGCTTGGTATCAGAATAATAATGAGTAGGCCTTTTACAAAATCACTATTTTTTAACAATTGAATGACAAATGAAATTCTACTCCATTCCATTCTATTTGTTATTTATTCAAGAGCCAATATGCCTATGAAATAACACCCACACCCCCCGGTGTCACCCTCGAAAAAGTGCTTTCTACTCCAATGTTATGATCCCCCCCCCGATTTTTTTTCTGGCTACGCCACTGCTTCTTCTTCCCCCTCTTCTTCTTCTTCTTCTTCTTCTTCTTCCTCTTCTTCTTCTTCTCTTCTTCTTCTTCTTCTTCTTTTTCGTTTTCGTCAAATTTATTATTGGGTTTTTATTGTTCTTCTTGATGCTTTTCGTTCCTTGTTTTTCTCGTTATAGTTATTCTTCTCCACTTCATTGTTACTTCAACTCTTTTTCATTTTCTCAACATCCCTTGTCCATTACAGAGCCTGAAAGCTTCCACTCATAACGTCTGCTGTCATCCCTGTCCCAAGTCATCGGTTATCACCAGACAGCAACTGCTGGAAGGTCGTGGGACAGAGAGGTACGAGGTCAGCTCATCTACTTCGACTGACTGACTGTCTCATTCTGATTGACTGTATACACATTATCGTGACAGTGTGTTTGCATTGGTCACTTATACAATGTATTATCAAGTGAACACATTGCAGTGATGATACGCCTATGGGCCCTTTTTGAAAGTGCAAGGCCCAAAGGAGGCAAGAAGCCTGTGGAGGAGGCCGGATGGGATGATACTATGAGTAAAGAGGAGGATTTGGGTGGAATAAAAAGATAAGAGAATGGAGAAGTAGAAGGTATTCGTGATAGTTGACAATAGCCTAAAGAGAATATAATTAAGAGAGGATAGAGGATTCGTAGGTTACAAACTGTGTTTGGGTATCCTATTATATTGAGCGAGCAATTTCTGTATTTAATTATTTATGTACCTATGTGTGTTCAAATGATGTAGAAACGGCTTTTACGATTTTCATGGAATTTGGAACATAATACATAGGTTTATGATACAAAAATTCGATTTCACTAGGTCTCATCCCTGAGAAAACTCGCTGAAGAACAGGAACAGGATAGTAATTATTTATCCTTGGAAAAATAGATGATAATTTCGTCGTCTGATGGAAATGGAAGTGAGTGAGCGAGTGCATGTGTGTGAGATTGAGACAAAATCATGACTCAGCTGTTGAACTATTGCAATCATTCAATCAGTGCCGGTTGCACCAAAGCCGGTTAAATTTTAATCCTGATTAATTTCAGGAGAACAAATCAGTAATAATTATGTTGAGTTAGTACTGGTCAACTGTTTATTGAGTGAATTTCTTATGTGGCAGACACAGAATTATAGAAGCTCTCATATTGTGATAACAGGAGATTCCATTCCAACTATCTGTAAGATCTGAAGAAGTTTGGAGTTTATTGTAGCAGAGATGAACAAAATCGGGAAAAATAGGAAAAGTAAATCTATGGATTTCGTTTTCTATGATTGTAGCCTCTAAACATTTTGAACTGTTTAAACAGTGAAACGCCCACATGGGGGGGGAGGGTTTTTGGACGCAGATTACGTCCTAGGAATTCTTGGTGTGGGGGAATTCTTGTTTTAAGGGCTTAAAATCGACATTTTTTTCTTCAATTTTTTCCAAATTCGGGGGAGATGCGTCCAAGCTTCGGGGTGGGGCAGGCACACCTGTCTCTAATAACCAATAATATTCTTGATTGAAGCTCAAGGAAAACTACCATAAATCATTTTCTCAATCCACAAATACTCTACAAATGTATGAAGTCCAGTAATTATGATTTTCTCATTAAAGTATTTCAAGTCGTCTTGTTTGAAGTTCAAAAGCCCGTTCTATTTTACTGTCCTTACTCATTACACTACACCTCGATATTCTATGAGCGTATATGCTATTCAAGTCACTAGTTAATACTAGTATTATGCCGCAAAAAATACTCCCATCATGATAAGAAATCCAGTTGCCTTTAAAATGTCAATAGATATCAAGCACTGAACGTTCTTGTAAATTCACACGGGTTATTCACTATAATAGAGTTACTATCTGTAATGGAATGTGAGAAGATATTTTTTAACACTTGCCAACAAATAAGTATGCTAGGTTCACAGTATTTGTAATATGCTCTGTTCTCATTCGTTCAAATTCAAGCGAATTTAAAGATACATTAACAAAAATGATTGTGCTTCTATTCAATTGAACGTAAAATAATTGTGGTTTTAGAATTTGGAATTCGAATTCATGAACAAGTAGTTGATACTAACTCATAGAGATATTAGTATTAGAGTATTATACCTATGTTATGTGTAAAATAAATTATAAACTGCTTCTAACTTCTCATTTCGATCCGTATTATCTCTAAAGCTGCTACATTTGTAAGATTGAATATCATACAATCTGTACACTGGAGATTCCTCTCGAATTCTATTGGCTGCTGCCAGCAGAGAATTCTACCCCGACACAACGTCAATCAATCACGTGTGAGTTAGTTCGTTAGTTCAACAGT
This sequence comes from Nilaparvata lugens, assembly GCF_014356525.2. Classification (NCBI taxonomy): domain Eukaryota; kingdom Metazoa; phylum Arthropoda; class Insecta; order Hemiptera; family Delphacidae; genus Nilaparvata; species Nilaparvata lugens. Next base: position 44,753,244 of record NC_052504.1, on the reverse strand, counting down.
GGATGCACTCTCATTTGCTGGTGCCATTCCGTTATCACGTTTACTTCGTTGAGCAATACATTTCAAATCAATTATATAATTAATTATTACGCCCAATTCGTGAAGAGATAAAGAGTGATTGTGAAAAACCGTTTTAATATCAATTGCATGATCATTTATTTCTTTTCTTAATCGTCAACAAGGAAGCAGCGCTCCTGTCCTGCTGTATATATTCAAGTTTTGTATTCTAATATTACTAATATACTCCAAATACACAAACACAAACCTCGATTGTACTTCGAAGTATTTCGCTTCGTTTGTATCGAAGACAATATAATTTTGAATTTAATAAAATACCGCAACTCACTGAGTAATTGGAATTTCAACTCCTCTGATAACAATAAGTGAACTTGAAGTTAATAATTAGCAAATTTGTCTGTTTTCATCAATGAGTGAACAAGGAATAAATAATAAGATTATAAAATTTATAATCTGATTATTTATTGTAAGTCCACTTGACAATAGTTAACCATTCACCAACGAATGACAGATTCACTTATGTACCACTCAAGGTTCAATAAAATTATTGGAACGTCCGTGTGTCTTCAAAAGGCTTCACTCAGTAGAAGAAGCAACATGCATTGTAAGAAGCAACATATGTATCCAAGGATTTCATAGCTTGGTACTTATACAAACTTGTGTCGCTTCTCATGACCGGTGTACTACAGCTACAGTCAGGTTCATCTCAAACTTGAAAATACAACTCTCTCTCTCTCTCTCCTCTCTCTCTCTCTCTCTCTCTCTCTCTCTCTCTCTCTCTTGAGAAACTCTTGCAAGCAAACAATTAGAAATGCTTAAGCTACATTCTACCGAAACTTGATCTCCTCAAAACGATCATCAACTACATCTCTATGGCGTACTCTAAGGGAGATTGGGGCTGGCAAGGAGAGGCAGGTACTCTCGCTGGATGATCTCAATGATTTCTTCACTGACATCCATGTAAGTTTGGACCAAGCTCGTGCCCACTTCGATTCTCTGCCTGATTTTCATCCCAATGAAGACTTCTACTTCTCCAATGTCACAGAGCAGGAAGTCTTTTTTGCTGTTCATAGAGTGAAGAGTAACGCTGTTGGTGGAGACGGTATCCCAATCAAATTTATAAAAATTATCCTCCCTCTCATCCTTCCTTTCCTCACTCATTTGATCAATACCTCACTTGTAACGTCCGTTTTTCCCAATGACTGGAAGTCATCCATAGTGATTCCCTTGAACAAGATCCCTAATCCTCTCTCTCCATCTGATTACAGGCCTATTAGCTTACTGTCCGTGATGTCTAAGGTTCTGGAAATTATTGCACACTCCCAATTGAGCACTTTCATCCATGGTTCTGGATTGATTGGTGACTTTCAGTCAGGGTTCCGTGGCGGTCATAGCACGACCTCTGCGCTCCCGAGAGTCACTGACGACATCCATAGAGCCATGGATAGTAGAGAGTTAACAGTTCTAGTCCTAATAGATTAAAGCAAGGCATTCTATAGCATTTTCCATCCTACTTTACTATATAAACTCAGAAACTTAGGTTTTTCCAACTCCACTGTGGCATGGGTAAGGTCCTATCTTCAGGGTCGGCGTCAGCATGTGAGAGTTGGGGATGCCTCTTCATGGTGGCGTGAAGTGAACAGAGGAGTTCCTCAGGGTTCGGTATTGGGTCCTCTGCTGTTCAGCATCTACATAAATGACGTGACAAGCACTCTACTTACGACCAGACATCACCTGTATGCTGACGACTTACAAATATACCGGCACTGTAAGAAAAATGACGTCGACGTCACAGTTGATGAAGTCAATGCTGACTTGACTCGTTTGGTACGATGGACTGAGAATAATGGACTGAAAATTAACGAGACTAAATCAAAATCAATAGTAATAGGTTACTCAAGACTTTTAAACACACTTGACATAACTAACGGACCATATATAAAATTGAATAACATACAATTGAAATACAGCTCTGACGTGAAAAATTCAGGATTGACAATGACAAGGACTCTTGACTGGACCAGCCATGTGACTCAGACTTGTAACAGGGTCATTGGGGGGATCATGACGTTAAAGAGGATCTCTGACTTCATTCCCTTTTCAACGAAGGTTATATGGTCAAGACTCTGATTTTCCCGATCTTCAACTACTGTGACATTGTGACTCTTGACATGACAGTTCAACATCTGCAGCGTGCACATAATTACTGTGTTCACTTTATCTTCAACCTGAGACGTGACGACCATGTAACTGAATACTTCAACAGACTTGAACTCATGAAGCTGCGTGAGAGTAGATCATATCATGCTTTGTGCTTCCTCTATAAGATATTGGAAACTAAAACCCCTAAGTATCTGGCTGAAGAGTACCGTTACTTGGGTGATTTTGGTCGTGGAGGAACACGGCATGGATCCCATCTGCTGGCTGTCCCAACACATAGGACTGTTATGTACAACAAGTCGTTTCTTGTGACAGCCTGTAGTTTGTGGAATTCTTTGCCTGCTGAGCTAAGGCTTGTTGAGGGACATCGTCGGTTCGGCGCGGCTGTCTTGCGGTGGATCAGACGTGGTGGACTCGGCTGGAATGTTAACTGAATCTTAACGAAAGTGTGTGTGTGGTGTGGTGTGTGTGTGTGTGTGTGTGTGTGTGTGTGTGTGTGTGTGGTGTGTGTGTGTTGTGTGTGTGTGTGTGTGTGTGTGTGTGGTGTGGTGTGTGTGTGTGGTGTGTGTGTGTGTGTGTGTGTGTGTGTGTGTGTGTGTGTGTGTGTGTGTGTGTGTGTTGTGTGTGTGTGTGTGGTGTTGTGTGTGTGGTGTGTGTGTGTGTGTGTGTGTTGTGTGTGTGGTGTGTGTGTGTGTGGTGTGTGTGTGTGTGTGTGTGTGTGTGTGTGTGTGTGTGTGTGTGGTGTGTGTGTGTGGTGTGTGTGTGGTGTGTGTGTGTGGTGTGTGTGTGTTGTGTGTGGTGTGTGTGGTGTGTGTGTGTGTGTGTGTGTGTGGTGTGTGTGTGGTGTTGTGTGTGTGTGTGTGTGGTGTGTGTGTGTGTGACAGAATCCAAAGTCAGGGCAGTGGACTGTGAATGATAGTTGGTATTAATACCTACAAATAAATCTCTGAATTCTGTGCATAAAAAAACTGATAGCTTGAAGTGTGGTGAGTACGCCAAAAAAAGACAAAATGAGTCAACAAGATGAGATTTAATATTAATAAAATAATAGGCAGATGGCCACATACAAAAACAAGTGTAAGTAGATTAAATCGAATAAAATCTTTAGATGAATTTTATTACAACATGTAATAAAACCGTTAGAAAATAAGCGATTACAAAATCTAAATGAATTTAGGTCAATGACACTAATGACCATTGAAGACTGACAACAATTGATAAGGTGCTGTCAATGATACCTGAATTGAGAATAGAAAAATTTTAAATGATACAATAATAAAGTTAATGCTGAAAAATTCAATCTTAATGATTTGAAAAAGAATAATAACAAATGACAATGAGATGTAGATAATGCTCTATATATTGAAATGGTTAAATGTTTGATTGACACTAGTACAAATAAGTTCAAGAATGAGAATGTCTTGGCTGACATTAACATAAGCAAGTTCCAAAATCAATGTCATACACATTGAAATAGGAGTCAGTGTCCTTAAAATAACGCTTGTGAGCTAAGGGTAGCTGTCAAATACAATGAAATAATTGTTAATATTGAGTACATTAATATAGGCGACATAGGCCTTCAATGAATTGAATGTCAAGTTAGACATCAATAGAACAACTCAGATATGAGAATACGCTTGCAAGCCAAGGGTAGCTATCAAATACAATGAAATAATTGTCAATGTTGAATACATTAATACAGGCGACATAGGCCTTCAATGAATTGAATGTCAAGTTAGACATCAATAGAACAAATCAGATATGGGAATACGCTTGCAAGCCAAGGGTAGCTATCAAATACAATGAAATAATTGTCAATGTTGAATACATTAATACAGGCAACATAGGCCTTCAATGATTTGAATGTCAAGTTAGACATCAATAGAACAACTCAGATATGAGAATACGCTTGCAAGCCAAGGGTAGCTATCAAAATTGAATGTAATACATATTAAAATCTTGAAATAACGTAGGACAGTGCTCTCAATGAGACATACACTGCAACATATTGAATTCATGAACATGGGCTTGAATTCCGAATAAGTACGGACAATTAAATGTTTTTAATTGCCGTAAAAGCTGAATGATAGCTACAAAAATAATATGAATGCACATTAAAATGTTTGAATTAGAAATAGAGAACAACGTGGTCCAGTTTTGACACACTGTTAGTAATTTCATGAACAGTTATGCAATACATGAGTAAAATGAAAATTGAATAAAACGATTTACGTAACCTGAATTAAATTTTGAGGAAGAGATGCAGCCATGCAGACAGGCAAGGAATCCACGGTACCCCAAGGAACAGGACATCAGCAAGCAACAATATGATGGCCATGTGATGACGAGAATGGAAGCGTCCAACACAGTAGGCAATTCCAACAATGGGAATGTGAGCTGGAACATGTAGAATTCCAAACAAATAATCCGAATTTCAAGTTGTGGAATTTTCAGAATGATTTCCAAACGGTAGAGATGATGAAATTGAAAGTTTGAATTTCAAATGTCGAAAACATGTTGATAGAAGAATGGCGATAGACGCTAACACAATACTATGGAACTTTGACAAAGTTTATCAACGTAAATACACAAAGAAATTGATGAATAATTGAATCACAGTTGATGAATACATTTGAAGAATTAATTTGAAGGAATAATTCACATTTAAAAACGTTCAGTAAACCAGATGAATTTGGATGAAAAAGGTTAGACCAGGAGCGAATGTGCACTCACCGAATAGACGTGATCAAAGACAAAAGGCTAGACCGACGCTCTAGCAACAAATAGAACAAGCCGGAAACGCTTGATACGTAAGCAAAACGTTCGCAAACGTTTCATGAAAAAGTATCAAATATCTAGAAAGTAAGATGCCTAAAAGATGAAATAAATTCCAAAAAATTGAATTATACAAATATTAAAATTGAAACGACGAATAATATTAGAAAACAATCTTGAGTATGACAGTGATGTGTAACCGTGACTGTGACGTCACCGGACAGTGCAGACAGACAAAATGACATCTACGTCTACGTCTACGTAGTAACGGAACGAGTAACGAAGTGGAACCGTTCCAATAAATGCTTTGTCAGATTTTACAGTGTGTGTGTGTGTGTGTGTGTGTGTGTGTGTGTGTGTGTGTGTGTGTGTGTGTCCTTCCTTCCCTCCTTTATCTATTCCTTTCTTCTTTTTTCCTACTTCTATCGAAATGGTCTATGGATTTTGAACTGACTTTTATACCGTTTTCACTTTTCTCTTTTTTATTATTGTATTTTTTCCACTGACTTAAATTCAAAAGATTTTTTTTTCTTACCTTCATTTGATATTCAAAAGTATCTATTATTTTGTAAAATTAGTTTGTTTTCTTAGTCTTATAATCGTTGTTGTACAGTGTTATAGTTTTACTTAGAATTGTTGTATTGGAGGGTCAAGTGTAAGAGAGGGCCGGCTGCGCCCTAACTTCGCCCTCACAGGTTTTTTTTTTAAGAAAGGCAGCAAATCAATCAATCAATCTCTCTTTGGTTAACAGCCTTAGGGCTTGATGCTAGCAACTCTCCATGCCTCTCTGTCATCCGTCATCCTTTTGAGTTATCTGTAGTTGGCACATCTCAGATCCTTCTTCATTCGTTCTATGTACTCCAGTCTTGGCCTTCCTCGCGCATTCCTTCCCTCAGTAAATCCCTCCATGATTCTGTTTGTTAGTCTCTCATGTCGAAGAATATGACCAAATAGTTGTGTTCTTCTCCTTTTTATTTCTTTCAGTAAAGAAACCTCTCTCTCCAACTCTTTGAAACACCTCCTCATTCGTTGCCATAAAATCCAACTAAATAACAAAAACTGAAAACTAAATATCATTGACGCTTCCCATTCAAGCAATGCTGATCCAATACAACCATATATCAGCATATCAGCATATCAGCATATCAGCATATCAGCATATCAGCATATCAGCATATCAGCATATCAGCATATCAGCATATCAGCATATCAGCATATCAGCATTGGTAGAATGTGAAGCATTGATGTTATTCATAAGGAATGCTGATATAGTATGAAGTGAATCTTACTAATGTAAAGCGTACATGAGGTTTAGTGTATACAGTGCTTACAGCCAGAGAAAACTTAAACGATTGTTTTTTTTTTTTATTCTATGTTACAGTCTGGAAGCATATGAGTATTGGTCGTTGAGTGTGTGGCGTGATGCTGGCCGATTGGTGAGCGAGCGAATATGTGGAGCGAGGCCAACCTCAACAGTCAACAGTCAACACTCGACAACCAGTTGCCGCTTGCCGGGGCGCATGCCCGAACCATACTGTCAGCTTCGGTTGGATAGCAAGCATTGATGCAAATGCACATGAGAAATACTGTCAGTTTTGAGTGAATTTCACTATAGTATGTCCTCTTGAACTGGGTATCCGGTAGCAGAGACACACACACCTTCATATCAGTCCCATAGAATATTTCCAAATTCAAAAAATATGCAACAATATCCTCATCCATATGGTCTATTAATATTAGTAGATGTAACTATGCCTACCTAGAGACGGAATTCTCTCTGAATTCACAATATCGTATATGATTCTTAGAATTTATATTAAAAATATGATCAATTAGTAAATGAAAACCATTTTCATATTTTTGAGTTTTTGCTTTTACTGCTTGATCAATAGGGAAAATTGGATTAGCTTACAGATCTCTACATTCAGTCATAGCACAATCATATCTGTAATATTCATACTCAATTCAAATCTGTGAATGATGACATAGGTGCATTATAAGGTATTATTATAGAGTGAGTGATTTTTTACGCATAAACGCATAGCTCTAAGAAAGAGCAACCTCATCTTACTCTTTTAATGATGCAGCATTACACATTTTATAACCAATCATGCTTACATGATTAAAAACTGTACAAGGAAGTGTATTCTTAATTAATTGATAGCACTTTAGATTTGGAGTACCAAATCTAATAATAGAATATCCTGCTGTGTAGCCCACTGCTAATGATCCGACTGTGATATTAGAGCAGGCTGTTTTGTTGTGTGTGTTTGCATCAATCAGGATGCGAAGCTATTGCGAAGCGAACTTAATTAAGATACCTATCACTTCTCATAGATAGTGGAGCTCATTGAATGTCAATTTCATAAATTTGAGAGAAATTGGTGTGGCAGGTTGGAAAAGTACAACAAACAGTTCCATAAAAACTGAAAAATTTCCATTTCAAATTTGGATACCCACAATAATTAAATTCTTATTTAGAATAAGTCGACTTAATAACCCGAATGAGATTACTATAATGGATGTTGATTATTGGTTATCCATTTCAAAGAAGATATCGATACAGATAGTGTCAAATTAATAATAGCTTCAATTTAAAAAGAGTGGGTGTATAAAGATTGAAAAAAGACAGTTTTAAAAAAACTAGAAAATGTTCATTTTAAATTTGGATCATTACAATCATTACATTTTTCTTGACAGCATGGAGTGTGGTGATTATTCGATAATCCGCATCAGGTTACTGAGAGTGTTGAAAATAGAAAAGATATGGCTGATCGTGCACGCCTATTCTCATATAACTCTCACTGTAGGTGTACTTTGTTTCAAACCACAAAAATGCTACTCAACTAACCACATTAGCTTTCCGCTTGTACTTGGATAATGAAATGAGATGATTTAAACGTCCATTCCTAACGGTGGAGTTCGAACCCAAGACCAGGCAGCGCTAGACTGAAGGGTACATCCACAGAGAATGAAATCGAATTCTGTTCTGTTCTTTGATTGCAACGCTTACGACTCGGCTAACCTGACCGGCAAATTGCTTGATAAGCAATAAATAATATCGAGAACTCTTCCCATCTATAATGCTAATGAAGAGAAGAATTAGCTTATACATGGGATAAGAAATGCACGAATGAAGCATTATCAAGTTTGAATCACCGAACTGATTAACTTGGAATTTTGCATAGAGATTCTCAATTTACCTAGGATGGTTACAGGCCTATCTTTTATCATTCAATTAATTGTAATTCTAATAATTTAAACAAATTCATTCAATTTGTGATACAAAGTTTACATAACATAGCAGCCCAACCAAATCGTTTTTCTCTTGTACTTTCAATATCAGCATGGAACTATTAAACTAATTCAATCAATTTGTGCTTTAAACAAACCCTTACGGAGCACGGGTTACCTGCTAGTTATTTTAAATTGATCATGATGTTCATAATATTAAATTTATATCTATGTAAGTAATAATGCTATACCATAACGCATGCTACTGTAATTTTGAGCTCTTAACTGAGCAAATCTTCAAATTAAACATAATTACATTCGAAATGATTCTCACTTAAGGTGCGTACAGACTTTCTCTCTGCTTCGCAATCGAACGTCACTCGAGCAGATAGATTGATGATCGACCGGGGAGCAAGAGTGGTACGCGAGTGGTACATCTCCCGTAACGTTTATGATCGGAGCGATTGCGGAGCGAGTGCGAAGCGTGCGCGGTGCGTGTTGGAGGCACGTATATCTGTACGCACCTTTACTGTATCCAGGCAAAGCAAAGATTTGATTGATTATGATTTCATGGAATTTTGACACTTCTATCAGCAATCAATGTGGAGAGTGAGCGATGTACCAATCAGCAACATAGAGTAGTTGGCTCTGCTGATTTGATTACCGAATCTTCCAACATGAGCACTGCTGATTTCACAAACCTCGCAATTGATGTTCGGATCACCTTGCTCTATTGCTTCTTGACTAGCTAAGAGTGCATTTCCCAATTCGCAATACTTAGAACTACTTTCTGTAGTGAAAATACCTTAGGGTATTTAATTCTGTCCATCAAATCCTGAAAGAAGTTTCAAAAGTGTTAATCTCAATCATGAAAATTGTGTGAATGGAAGTTGATTGAGCATTCAAATATTCATAATCTTCATCAAGTAGGCCTAAAAAGTCTTGAAATATGAGTCGTCTCGATCCTTGATATCATAAATCATATTCATCATGACATCCAGATGTAGATCATACACAATTACTGTATTGATTACATTTCAATCAATCTTATTACCAAATTTATCATAATGTTCGAGTATTTGTTCTGACGGAAGAAGCCTTACTCTATATTTCGTATTTTCGTAACTCTCAGAAGTCAGAACCATAAGGACACTGAACACTTTTAATGGATAAGGTAGCTGATAATATCATTTTGTTTTATCGTGTCTTCAAGTACCTTACCTAAGAAAGTTTAGAATTTGTATTTCCTGTGTTTTTTTAGGACTAATAATTATTATTATTATTATAAATTAATATGCTGTATGGAAGTGTAGTGTTCAAGTCTAAATAATTTACTTATAATTTGAAATTGATTCACAACATGACATCAATGGGGGTGATACCCTGTCTACTATTACTTCAGAGGCCCATATGGGAGTTTCCCTACTACAAAATTCCAGCTAGAATCCTCCTCTAAGATAGTAAGCAGTACACTACTCGAAAGGTATTGCACAAAATTGCCAAGTAGGTGAATGGATTTGGAGAGCACCGTATACAACTAGTTGAATCAAAATTCTTGTTAGTTGATAAGTACGCAATCGAGCCGCCATAGGAAGGGGAAGTCCGTGTTCTCAGTGTGTAGCCGAGGATGATACACTCATACAATATTGTTGATAATAATATCGTGTGGAGACTGGAGAGGTAGAAAGGTGGGAGATCCAACGCGAGAGAGAAGTAGAGGAGGATCATTGAAGTGAGGAGTTAGGAGCAACTCTCTCATTCTCTCTCACTCGTCCCCTCAATTTATCCATCACACTCTCTCCTACTGTCGTTCACTGTTTTACTCTCTTTTTCTCTTTCTTTTTCGAGTGGCGGGACTCGGTTGCATCAGTCAGTTATGTAACCTGACGGCCGGCTGTGTTGCCATGCTACCTACTGCTGTTGTTGATGTTGTTTGGGCTATTCACTTCTATCTGTCACCATTGCTTGAATGGGAAGCATTCATGTTAAATGTAAGAAATGATTACAGTTCAAAGTGAGCGGCGCATGCGAACCGAAATAATGCGTCCGAGTCAGTTGGATTTGGCGCATTTCGGCCATGACTAATAATGCGCGAATGCTACAGGTGCTGCCCGCCAATAAGAAAGATTGCAAACAAGAAAGGTCATTGCGATGCGAAACACTAATATTATCTTGATTATAGCAATGGGCTCAGTGAGAGTGTCTGATATTCTTTTCCTTTTGAACCTAATTCAAACGTATTATCGCTAGATACCATACTATCGCTGTGATATTACTAGTGTGTGTAAATTATTGTGAGAAAGGCTCATTGATATTAATTTTTTTCTAGAACCTGACTGTATAGCATGCGATACTATCTATTGCAATAATAGAACTATTAAGATTTATATTCATTTTTTCACTTTCGGAGCTCGATAGAAAGGACCCGGCTGGAAGGTATGCAATATCTCGACAATAGTCGCTCTGTTTATAGTCGATACTTGAGAAGTCTTGCTATGATAGAGGCTACACTACAACAGTACAAATTGACCAGCGTATGGCAGAATCCAGACAGACTGACAGATATGACAAGATTTCAGGCTCAAGGCACAATAATCAGAAATACAGTAGCTTTATCCAGTATATAAATATAATATGAAATTATCGACCAAAGCAACAGTCATCTAGATAAGATCATTTTTCTTATAAAAAGTGATGGAAACAATATTATAGGGACAATTTAAACAAGATAAAATATGCATTGAAATACAGTCAAACCTCTCTATAACGGACCTCCATTTAACGAAATCCTCTACACAACGAATTTTCACCTCGTCCCATTACATTTTGGCTGCTCTATTTAACGAATTTCGGACCTCTCAACAACAAAGTTTTCTCTGACTTCAACATACAAAATGTAGTCTGTTTTTAGGAAGCAGAGAGTCATTTTCAAAGAATTCTTTAGTTTCAGAAGAGAGGTCAGTAATAATGGACTAAAAGACTAAAAATAAATGGCAATTCAAGTAGGAACAAGATAGGGTGGTAGACAGTCAATAGAGGTTGAAACACATGTCGGAAATTGAATGGAAATAGACATCCAAGAGCTTGTCATTCGTAGACCAGGCAAGTAAACGACTGGACTTTCTTATCCTTGCTTTTGCCACACATTTCAATTGTTAGAACTCGCCATTCATAGATAAAGGAATGGGAATGCTGGATTTTTCCATCCTCCCACCATTTGCTTTTGTTACACATTTCAATTTTGTTGGTTTAAGTACTCAGTTTCATTCAGTTTCTAAAAAATCGTGATCAGATTCTAAAACTAAGTGTTGCTAATGATTTGCAACATTGTAAATTTGATGATACAGATAACCGGTGATAAAATGGGTGACTGTAATGCACGAGAAAAATCTTCCATCGCCAGGGAATTTAATCAATGAAAAGGCTTTAGAATTTGCAGTATCATTGGGATACAGTTGCTTTAAGGCAAGTAACGGCTGGTTAGAAAAATTCAAAAAACGGCATGACATCGTCCAAATAGTGATGTCAGGTGAAAGTGCTAGTGTTGATATGTACCCCCTTGTGATTTCTGGAAAGAAAATGTTCTCAGAAAAGTTCTAAATAATAATTATTATGAACCGAAAGACGATTTCAATGTTAATGAGAGTGGTATATTCTTTAAATGTTTGCCCAATACGACACCAACTACCGCCCAAATCATTTAATTACCGCCCTTGATACATTATAAGATTTATAAGATTGTGGCAGTTTTCTTGACGGAGCAACCTCTCAATAACGAATACCTCTCTGCAGCGAATTTTTTAGATAATAATATAGTGACTGAATTTCAAGTTATATGCTTGATAAGATTCTTCGCCGGGGTACTCTTCTATTCAGTACTCAATTCCTAGCATTGTGCAAGTTTGCTTTTTGATGGGTAAACAGCGTCAGAAACTTCGACTGAATCAGAGTGACTGGAGAAAATACTCTATACAAAATCACTGTTGACTTGGAAGAATATGCGGCGCAGAGAAATGGAGGGAAATCAGTCAATTAGTGATGGATAGAGTTATAGGTAGAAGCGCAGTTGCCAATTTTTCGATTAGACTCAGTCGACTCAAAACTTTCAGAGAGGAAACTTTGTAGGTTTCACATTAGCGCTTGAATACTCACTAGAAATTAGTGTCAAAAGTAATTTTGTACGGAGTATAGAGTGTAGAGGAACTATTTAGTGAGAATGAGAGATAAGAGTTAACGATGAATACGAGAAAAATAAGAGGGATGGTACGAGGAAAATGTATTCAATGATAATATAAAAAGGACGCAGATTGAATAATATGAGAAGAGCACATGGAATTCAATAAGTGCAATGAACGATAGTAAAATAACTATCAATTATAAGTTGAGTATAGGGAAAAAATGATTAATTACTTGTAATATTGAAGTTCAAATTATGGTTTTGAAAGAAAAATACACGTAACTTGACCCTTCATTAATACATTGAACTTAGTAGCATTCACAATAAGAGAAGTTATTCAAAAGCATTGTATAAATTACATACCACAAAAACTTCATGAGAAATTCAATCCGTACCTGATTTTCCCCTTGAAAAAAGTACATATCTTGCTAAAATGAAATCCGAATACTGATTAAATCACCTAGAAGCTCGTAATCGATATTATTGACATAAGATAACTTATGCAATAAATTCGAAAAACCCCAATTAAAGTTTATCAGGGAAATTTCTGGATATTCGATGCGGATTACTGAGTTGTTCCATCAATTATTTTAGTCGGTGAATTAGTTTCGACTGCGCAGTAGGATCACTATTTGTTCGACCTTCATCTGCTTCACAAAAATCTTCATAGCATGTGTGAGTCTTATCTGGTCCTTGAAGAAGTAACCTCTCTTAAGCCTCCCGACTGGATAGAGTCTACGTGTTCAAAATCAGGAACAAAACTGATACTAGTTACATGATGCTTCTTCTTCAGCATTTTTCGATCAGGTGGCTTGCGGTTAAAAGGTCTGACATAGTTTTTCAAGCTTCATAGTTTTTTTCCCAAGTAAATGTAAGAGCGTAACGCAAAATATTTAGGAGGAAAATCGTTTACTGTGCTGGAGATTCTTATCTGCAGTTTGCTACGAGATGGAGTTCCTGATTTTTCTTTGTTTCAACCAAATACATGTATTCTAGGTACATTGGTTTCTACTAATGCTCTGTAATCGTGTATAGGAATTAAAGCAATCATTATCACAGCTGCAAAAATTTAGTAGTAATGCATTCTGTTGTGCCGCCTTAATAATAATGTAGTTGTTGATAGAACTCAATCCATGAGTAGATGTTGTTGTAGTAGTTGTTGATAGAACTCAATCCATTTATAGTAGAAAATATATTTGAAGGAAAAATAATAGTAGTAGTAGTTGTTGATAGAACAACTACTATGTAGTTGTTGATAGAACTCAATCCATTTATTGATATTTTGTTCGGAAAATCATTGGAACAACCATGCAAACTCTGGGTCAGGAAAATCATTGGAACAACAAGAAATGCATTAATCACCGAGAAAATGTAATTACCTGAATT
>NC_052504.1:43402961-43436894 GCF_014356525.2 Nilaparvata lugens | reverse complement strand
TTGCATTGCTTTTTATTATCGAAAAACTGTCGAGACTGTGAAAATGAGAAAAATATAGCAAATTTCTTGATTTTTTGAAACAAACGTATCTTACTTCACGATTATATTTTTTTACAAAAATCATTCACCTCACATAAAAGAGAAGATTCTTTTCTTGTAATCAAGAACAAGTATCATTTTGAGTTACTGAGACGGGCGATGTCAGGATACACCACCGTCAAAGTCAGACACATCCATCCTAGCACTGAAAATCAGTCTTGTTTTGGCGGTGGCTACTTTCGTCGTTCTTGTGCTGAAAAAGAAGTGTCTTGTTTTGACGGGGCGAGTCCGTGACTAATTTCTCTACCTGGAAAACAGTCTCTGGTTGTCGCTATCAGCTTTTGATGCTTATGTCGGTTGAGCTGGCAGAATAGCTTGGAAGTAAACTGGTTTCAATTTTGGCACAGACTGTACTTTCTTTGAAATATTCTTTTTAGAACTTAGTGTGACTGTAGAAGTATGTGTGTGACCACCATTGGACAATACTCCTGCGTGACATTGTCTCTTATCTCAACCTTATTTAGTTCTATTGCTTCCTCTCTCATTCTCTCTCTCCCACACTCTCTCTCTCTCTCCCCCTCCATCACCCTCTCTCTATCACTCCTGCGCCTTTCTCTCTCACTCTCTCTCTCTCTCTCTCTCTCTCACTCTCTCACTCTCTCTCTCACTCTCTCTCTCGCTCTCTCTCTCTCTCTAACTCTCTCTCTCTCTAACTCTCTCTCTTACCCGGTTGTGTGCTAATGCTCTCCTTTCTTCAAAACCCCTCAGGGTTTTGTTATTATTTCATACAATGCTTCAGACATAATTTATTATCTACAACCTATCTTGAATTTGACTTTCCCATGCCTAGATTTGTAAATTTCTTTGTGTCAATAATATTCATTACTATCAACTCTTGCTTGTAATGTTGTGAATTCCCCCATTCCACCGAGTAGGATTGTATAATATAGTTGATGTAGCATCGTACTGGAGGGTTGATGGTTGAATGTGAGAGAGGGCCGGCCGTGCAAAAAAAAACTAAAACTGCAATTCAATTAAATCCTCACTTCTTCACTTTCTCATTACAGGCCTATATCCCTCAGAACCACACTCTCTTGTGAAATACACAATCCCCTACACTGAAATAATTTGACTCCTTCAAGTTATGTGCTCCCAACTTGATAATACCGCCCGTTGTTCTCTCAATAATATTTGTTGAACGAGCGTTAGCAAGTTCTTACTTTTTACTCAAGTTCAAAGTTGTTGCCAGTCTGTGGGTTTGCTTGTTTGTTTGAATGCACTACAATAACTTTAGAGAGAGTTGATCGATCAGCTTCAAATTTTGAACACGCACTCTTCGAACCTTTTTACAAGTCAAGTTCGTTGAACAACAAAATATTTTACTCACTTCTTTTTCAGGATATAAAAGTAACATTGAAAGTACTGCATGAGACAAAATAACTTGCTCCTGTGTGTCTGCCTGACCATTATCCTTCAGTAGCATACGCGTAATATTAATGATACAAATTGTGATGGCAGTTGCTATGTCGTTGGTATTATTGATTTAACAAAATTTGAATTCTGATTCTGAATCATTTACCCATACGGAGAAACCTATGAAGTGGATTCACGTTGGCCTACAGCGTAATATTAATAGGAAAACAGTTTAATGTTCCTTTTCCAAAGATAATATAACAGTGGGCTTCACTGGGATTCTTATTCAAATTGAAAAAAATTCTGTGGGTAGCTTCAAAATAATTTTGTTCTGCCATCTTCGTTCCGACACATTGAATATAAATAGTTAGTGTATCAGTGTGGATGTGCTTATGGTTTGGGACGTCGTTATAACTGCGCGAGGTCTACTGTTCACAGAACTACTAGTTTATTTTTGTCAAAGATTTACCTTCAAACTCATAGGCTTAAAATCACTAAATTCTTGCATATAAAATACTAGTAGTTCTGTCAACAGTAGACCTCACGCAGTATTCTCATCCACAAGTACCTGATTGAAACTATAGAAATACAGCAATAAACTGGCTTCTCCACACATCTGTGGTTGAAAAATTCCTTGATTTTTTTAGTCATGATTTAAAATTTTAACATAAAATATAAAAAAAATCATGCCCCCCCCAAAAATGTTGATGGCGCAAATTGCGCCATGCCTCCCCCTTCTGGGCACCCCTGAAAGTGAGTGAGCGAGTGAGTATGTGAATAATCCCTGAAATTCATAAGATGACATATAGCCAGCTGTGAAATATAAACACGATCATTCTAGAGAATTGTGTTCTGTAATGTAACTCATAAAATTCTCATCTCAGTGAGTAACTGAATCACTCACTCACTGATCATGATTTATGGAAAACTACTGGAAGGATTGCAACAAAAATTGGAACCTTATACGTCTTAGGTGCTCACTAAGGAATATCTTTCAACTCTAAAGCTGCGTTTATATAAATGGTTATGTGGTTATCTGGTTATGTGGTAATCTGGTTATCTGGTTATGTGGCTATATGGGAATATTCATGTTCAACGGATCTCGAAAACAGCTCTAACGATTTTCACGAAATTTGGAACAATGTAGGTTTATGATATGAAGATTCGATTGCACTAGGTCTCAACCCTTGGATAACTCGCTGAAGGACATTAAAATGATAAATACGTCCTTGGAAAAACAGCTGGAAATTTTGTCGTCTGTCGATACCGTAATGGAAGAGAGTGAACGAGTGCATGTGTGTGGGATCATCCAGCTGATCTCACGAGAAGAAAAATCCAGCAAGAGAAACTTTTTTTCGTTCATTTCTCTTTTTTTTTTAGAAAACATGATTACTTCAGAAAGTCCAAAATAGTAACTAGATGCTGTTAGTGTAGAATAGTACATAGTATTTAACAAATATTGTAGCAAACATAGTAAATCATAGTTAATCGAATCCATAGTATATCTATTTTTGTAATTGATGATGTTTTTGTTTTTTGAAGTGTAAATAAATTGTTATTTTGATGAGTGATAGTAGCTTAACCTAGATTTTGTTTGGACTGTAGTATAAATTTGAAAAGGGACAGTTTTAGGCATAAGCTTGTTGTGCCTCCTCATATAACTGTAAAAATAATTGTACGACTGAGAACATTAATAAATAGATATAAACTATAAATTCAATCTTTCGTTACAAATTTTCTATGCTTTTACACTCCAGAGCAAAGCTCGGTCCCCCGATATTTGATATTGATAGATCACAAGTGAATACTAAAGTTGTCAATTTAGATAGAAATTAAATTGAGTTACATGTTAGTTTATATCCAAATTTTCATCCCTAAGCTTTTGGTTCCAAGCTAAGATCAAAGAAAGAAATCATAAATAATGGTAGTCGATAATCAAAGTGATGGAATGACTTATGCAAATTAACATTAAAATGATCCCACTTAAATGTTATGATAGTAAAGTTTAGGATATGAGAAATCAGCCACAATAAATGTTATACTAACTATTATGAATGGACTTTTATGTATGAATTGACTTCCATGGAAGAAAGAATCAGTGGATTGGCTGCTTCTACTCTTTTGGATAAGTGAAACGAAAAGTAACTGACAGGCTATGCCAAAAATTCCAGAATAAGCAAGAGATCCATGGATACCAGAGTCATCAAATTCCGAATAAACTTAATTTGGAATTTAATCTTCAATTGCATCAAGCAAAAACAAAAATAACATGACCACTGCTAATTTGATAACTGTCAATGGGAAATGTTAATTACCAATGAATAAAGTCAAGGTCGACTCTTAAGCCCCGCCCAATATTCTACAAAATTCGCTGCAATTAGACTACTATTCTACAGAGCACTTCCAACACATCAATTAATATTATTCGAATGATTCGACTCAATAATTTTCATGCCAAGTTGTGACCTAATCTCAAAAACGATTATAACAATTTTGGTAGGATTTAGATTATAAATGTTTCACAAAAATAATTTTATCTTGTAATTCCCGTAGCGAAGCACGGGTGACCTGCTAGTCAATGGATAAAAATAACGAGAGAAGCTCGGTGCCCCGATATTGCCAATGTTGATCATATCAAAATATTGTCTAGTTGAATAATCTTATTGTATGTTGCTGGTAATATTAATTATATATTTTAGAAGAACTTCAAGATACATTTAATTTCATTTGTATCACACTATAAACTACAATATGTATCGTTTATGCTTCCAATATGTAAAAAAATGTCTAAATATGCAATTTATTTGATGAACTTTCCTGAATAAATTAACACTTCTACAGTAAGATTCACTTCATACTGTCAATATTCTCCACGAATACAAAATGCGGCAGAACCGATTAAGCAGTTGCTCCGTTTGTCACATCAGCTGTGATAGAGTTAACATTTTGCCAGTTTCCAGCTTTTTTCATTATTACTTTCCTTGTCCTATTACCATAGTAAGGAAAGTATTGCTTTTCGAAAAAAATTAAGGTAGGTACCCCAATTTGTAAATTTCTATACTTTTCAAGGTCCCTGAGTCCAAAAAAGTGATTTTTCAAGTACATTTGAGTAGTACATTTGGACCGGTGATCATCGTGGTTTTTCGTTCGCGGTCATTATTGAAATAATATTGATTTGGGAAACGCGCCACCTTCAACTACATCTGCGATCGCTCTCAAAAACTGCCTAATTGGTTCCTTCACAACCTGTGATATGAATGTTTTCTATAGGATGTTTTCCATATTGCTGACAGTTTGAAATTAAACTAGTCTTTGGTATCATTAGAGGGAGAAATAACTTTTCATTAATGTTGATAGGCTTTAATTATGTTATTAAATTTCCACTTCTCTTATTAAAACGTTATTCTTAAATACTTACTATATATTAATTCTTGAATTCTATGCTATCAGAATAATTCACAAGATGAATGAGTTTCATGGAAGTGGTTAGTAAAAGCGTAGTGACTGGTTTCTCAACGATGTCTAGATAATACGCTCCAAGTGGAATGTGAAATTGTGAAACTCTATCTTTTGGAATACGATATTCTTTGCTTCTTGGCTCATTATGTTAACGTTCCGCACTGCGTACTTTGTATGTATAGACAGTCTTTTCCTTTAACAAGGTAAGCTTTGAAATGGGGAAAGTGTAATGGTTAGATCGACTCCGCCCACGTAACTTCCCTATGATGTCTTGCATTGTCTCCTTTAGAGATTCAACCCTACTTTGTTGTATTAGTGAGAAACAACCATAGAGCTTCAATTCCTACGCAATAATTAAACGTACTACAATTTTCATGATTGAGAGTTTTCTATCACCAGCAGTTGTTTTTTCTAATTGAGTGAATAATATAGAGAATTAACAAAAATCAAAATATAAGAATAGCAGCAAAGAAGTCAGTGGGCTTATTTTGAAAGCACGTCAATATTACACCAGTCAATAATTTACTCAATTCAATTTCAAAAGTAAGAAACATTTTTAAATGATACAAAATCAATCCTCGAAATGTTCTCACTCTATTCATAATAGGAACCCAACAATTTTACAAAGAAAAATAGAATGTCATTTCGAGAAAGTACCTAAAAATAACTAAAGACAAATTAAGATGCAGCATCTGATATTGATAAAGAAATTCCCTGATCATTTTGGCCTCCATTTCACAAAATCATACGATAAGAATTGAAGCAAATGGAAGGGATAAGGTAAGTAAAGTCATAATTGGAAATCCTTTTATAACTTATACAATGAATATCTCGATTTTAGTCACATAGAGTTCGATCAACCACCAATATTAATTCAACTTCACAAATTATCCACGAATATTCAAATTCAACTAAGTTTAAACAAATGTTTTCCTAGAACAAGGAATATTTTTCTATCAAAAATGCAGAATATCTCAATCATACAACTCTAGACTTGGGAGCGTGTGATTATGAAGTAGACTCCGGGTAAACTTCATTTCTCATTCTAGTTGGGTTAATATTTGTCAAAAGCGGCAAATTTGAGAGAAACAAATATGAGTAGTCTAGGTTGAACTAATCTTTGATCATACACTTCAATATAGTGTACACACGGTTGATGGTGCTGTGCCCCTGTGCCCCTGTGCTACACTGAACTGAGCAGCAGGCAGCAACGACAATATCGGCTCCAGTCGTTTCTTTTCAGCTGTAATCGCGCGGAAAGACTGAAACTCCATTCTGAACGCTGTCAGAAAAATCTGTAAGCTGAAAGTAAATATATCAAAAACGGACGTCGGATAAAGGCCGAGTGGAGTAAAGGGGAGCGAGTTCTGCTCTCTGCACTCTGCCCGCATCGTATTCAAACAAATCTTACAATGCGCACAACTCAACTATAAAACTGTGTTCTCAACAATATGAATTCCACACATTTTCAGATACAATACATGTTTACTCCTTGAGAGAGGGAAGTGTTTGGTATCGCAAATTAAGCTTACGCTGCTCCTATAACTAAAAGGTTTTATGCATCAATTCACCAATGAAACGTGGTGAAAAATAATTGATCTACAATGAGAAAACATAGATGATTGAAGAGTGATTGATCATATTGTAGATTGAAATAGCATGTATTGAATTGTAACAGTAATGTAAGTATGAGTTTTAAAAATTCAACGGAATCATGAAATAGACTGTTTCAAAAGTACTAGATTAGTTTCGAAATTCATTAGTCTACATTTTTACTGGGATAGACTTTGGATATTTTAGTCGCTTTTTCCAATAAACACTGTAATCGGCAAAAATATTATGGTCATAACGCTGATAGTTTGTTATTAGGCTATAGACAGTGGAGAATGCAGTTTGCATAATGTCATCCTTGTACCAACTAAAATTATTGATTTGTTCTATGTTTTAAAATATAATTATTTTTGGATTTCAATCATCCATCGAATTAAACTCAGAGCCTGGTATTGGATTATTGAGAACCACAATATTCAACTGTCCAATTTGTCCCAAAACATGCAATTCCTAAAACATAGAAGGTTTAAACTGCAGAAGTACTTTCCCTCCTGAGTGAGCGGCTTTTCTCAATTATTTTTGGATGAGATTGAAGTCGAATACGACAGTTGTTGCATCTTTTATTGGTCATAATGATTGCTACTTCAATGCGGGAAATAGAAAACTGTTCAAGCTCTCCTGATTACTGTATTTAAGCTTTGAATTTGACATTTTTGTGGAAAAATTCACTCGGAAAACTCACCTTGACATTCAGCTGAGGAAACCACTAACAAGAGTTTGTTGAGGTTGAGAGATAAGAGGCAGAATAAGGGACAAGCCACATGAAGCGCTTTTCCAGGCGTTTCGCACTGGCGACACGAGTCGGCAGAGCAGTAAGCTTCGATACGGCTTCCTATCGTAGGACTTCCTGCCTTGCCGACTCATCTGTCGCCAGTGCAAAAAACGTCCAAGAAAACGCTTCATGTGGTTTGGCCCTAAACATTTGGTTGGGTCTGTAGTTTATATCATTTTGCTCATCATTTTTTAGCCCAATTCAACTAGAAATTGAAAAGTTTCATGTTTCTTCCGTAAGGGCTATGGTGGGTCAATACCAGAAATACGCTGATTGCTAATGATGAAATAAGCAATACATAACATGTATATAGGAAAGTTTTTTCTCTCTCATTCTTATATGAATATCAATAGGAAACATGCTAATGAAACTGATTGAGAAATATTCGAGTTGAGCATTCTAACGTCGTTATTCCATCTCCATTACCTACTCTAGAACATGGTACGCCAAAATGGTCAATTTCCACACAGAAAAAAAACTAAACATGAAGAGGAAACATTATAAGAATTTTTTGTAACTAACTATTGTATGTAATTGTAATTTATGTAATATTTTCTGTAATTGATGTTGTAGTTTTAGTTTTTTTGGGAAATAAACATTTATTTATTATTCATTTATTTATTTATTACACAAGGGGAGCAGATCCTCAATCAGATCTGAACAAAATATACGAGTATATCTATAAGGGAGTAAAAAAAGCTTGCAGTTCAGTTTTACAAAAAGTTCAATAATAACACAGAGATGAAATCATCAGAAAATACCAGAGAGTATAGAATGTAATAGAGCTGCCTTCCCGTAGAGTGTAGCGTGCTCGACCCCCCAACCCTCTGGTTGGGTACCTCACCATAGCCATCTCAAGGCTTTACGGCAAGCGTTACGGAAATCGTTCATATATTTAGTTCTAACAAGAATATCGCAACAAAATCAATTTCCATGTCTTCCTTACATAATCCTTTACAATTGATGTCAAACCTATTCATTTTAGCTGCGACTGCTTGGTAGTTATCAGTGTGCAAGCTAAAATGGTTCGATATGTTCGCATACATTTATATTCTCTTCAATAGGCTATTATGCAAACTTTGAATAACACAATGTTAATAATAGAACTTCTAGAACACAGGAAGACCTTCAAATTGCTTCACAAACTACACCGCCCATAGTCCGGGCGCAAATGTCATTCCGTGGTCATTTTTGGGTAACAGCCGTGGAAGTAGTCTCAATTTCTCCGTTAGGTCTAGCATAATGAGGATTGTGATGATAAGTCGAAATCACAGGCAAACACCTCGGAAACAAGATGGCCGCCAAAATGTTCAGTGATTTGCTATATCGCTTGTATTTCAATTACCGTTCAAGATATTCAACCGTTTTTCAAGACAAAAATATTTTAGAAACCTTCCTCTACAATTTTTGTTCAATAACATTTTCCGCTAAACGCAAATTTTCTTAGTTATAACCTTCAAAAGCCTAAAAAATCGTTTTTTATATATTTTTTAAATATTCCATTCCATAATAACTTTTTTCGTGCAAGAGATACAGATAAATTTTGCATCTATGAAGTTCAGAGCGTTTTTTCAACTTTGGAACGATATATCTTCAAAAATGATACATTTTTGGGATTTGATTGTGGTCACAATAGCGTAACTAGAACAAGATACTCCATTTTTAATTTTATTTAATTGAATTTTCAATAATTTATCGAAATGAATGTACTGGTAAAAGCACAAGATTGATATGTGAATTCCAGGATGTTAAAATTAATACATACCTAAGAAATAGTGGGGGAGTGTGAACTCATAGTTGTTTTTTTTGCTCTCCTGAAAAGTTGGGTTTTTCTAGATACGCTACTATGACTCTTAACCCTCGACTTGTGACTTGAATTTCGGATACCAAATTTCTCGAAAATGAAAATTTTTTTTTAACCAAGTATTTTTTCTCTTTTGAAAGTGGGGTTAAACAATTTGTTGTAACTAATCACGTTATTTGCTAGAATTTCTTTTTAATTCTATGACCATATGTAATGAACTGGTGATATCATCCAATATATATTCCCACCTGTAGCATGTTTTTTTTTAAAATAGGAAACGTTACAAATTTAAATATCAATTCCCACAAGTCCAAGGATCAGTTTGTAATGGCCACTCCACCCCTTTTTTTTCTCCTGAAAATAAGAATATTGTTCTGTAATAATCAAATTATAATGAATTGACAATCATTGAATTATAAAAATAAAAATAAGAATTGCTCTGTTATAATCAAATTATAATAAATTGACAATCATTAAATTTGAAAAATTGAAAAAAAAAACAAATTTTACCAACTTCTGAAATCTGGTTTGCAATCTGCTCTCATTACACTCTTGGATAATACCCAAGTTTCGCTCCCATATAGTATTGTAGGAGCCACAGAATTTATTCTTGTTTCTTTTTTTTGGTAATATTTTTAGGAGTTATATATATATATATATATATATATATATATATATATATATATTGTGCCTGACCTTTTAAAAGATGATAAAGAAGATAATTTTGAATAAAATTTAGAATTTAGAAATAGGTCGACACATCTAGAAAACACCTGAGTCTATACCTAATTCATGCAGGTGAACGGGCTAGAGTCAAGAAAACTTCAATTAATCTTGCCATGCCTGATTTAATAGGTTTATTCTATAGAATAACACTACAATTTGAAATAATTGAAAAATACAAACAGCTTCAATAAACATTGGCAACTAAAAGCGAACAACAGAAACAACAATTTCATGTTACTTTGTTGACATTCTTCAACTGATTTGGGGGCGCATTACTATCCTTCGTTTAGACAGCAATACGTCACAAAACCAAACAATATCAGTCATCAAATAACAAATTAATTTCAACATGAAATTACTCAAGAAAGAAAAGCCCGTTGAACCCAAATTTCGTCGATAGTAACCCATATAACCCATTTCATAATAATTTTGAATCCCCACTTTTGATTGACATTCTCGAATGAACCTTTGTTTCACTACACTGCACTTTCGTTGGTCTGTACGTTGCTTTATCGTCGGGGTTACAGTACCTTGTTTTTGGCGGTGAACTTTTACCGGTTGAATTTGGCTTGACGGCGACGTCCTCTTACGTCCCTAGGTCTGAACGGGTGTCTTGAAGCGGTGTTACATAAAATCGCGGAACCAAAGTGGTGGTAGTACATGAAGTTTGGTTTGGGGACACACATGAACCGCTGTAAATAAATGTATTACAGCATTAATTTCTAACTCTTCCTACAATAATTGTATTCATCAA
Organism: Nilaparvata lugens; assembly: GCF_014356525.2. Lineage (NCBI taxonomy): Eukaryota > Metazoa > Arthropoda > Insecta > Hemiptera > Delphacidae > Nilaparvata > Nilaparvata lugens. Next base: position 43,426,316 of record NC_052504.1, on the reverse strand, counting down.
AGGCTAAAACAGGAGTTATCTATTGATTACAATTAATTAAATTCTCTCATTCTATTTGAATCCTCATTTTATATAGATTTTTATCTTTAAACTACTGATTCTTTGTATCAGAATTAATGGATCTTTCTTCACAAATAATTCAAAAGTTCTGTTATAATTAAATAAATAAGTGTTCAGTTAAAAGCCTTAACGCCATGAGAAAACACAGTCAGAAAAATATAAAATTGAGTCTTAAACTCAATATGAACATAATCTTAAAAATTTCATCCCAATTTAAAGGCTATCTTCCTGACTTTCAGCAATACTCTACGATAATATATCTCCAGAAACAATAACTCAAATGTAACGTAACTGAAAACTTTCTATACTTCTTTAGAAAAAAAAACTATAATTATCTTCCATCACTAATAAAATCAAAAGGATTATTCTCAATCAATATCATTAACTTGAAAAATAACAGGCTTTGTTAATACAATACTCTTATGGAAGTTTCAATCAATTAAATTCCCTAAATTATATTTTAACCTTATTTTACGTACCTTAGCGGTTATTTGAAGAAACAATTATTCGTACATGATGAAAAAACACAATTAAACTTTTCAGGACATGGCACTACTAGAAAATTCAAACTTTAATAAAAATAAAACTAGCTCCTACATTAACTAATGATATAAACTTGTAAACCTGCCCGAAAAGGGCGATACATAGTGACTACATCTTTACTCTCGTAGTGCTCCTAGCAAAGTGTCCTCCGAAACGTAATCTGGTCTCTCGGCTGGGGAATCCCCCCACTATTTATGTATTTAGAAACAGGTCACCTATTGGGCGAAGGGAATCAATTTGACCAATCGTCGCGTGGCTTCTAGAGCCTTTGGACCAAATAGTAACTGCAAAATCGGTAGTTTGTTATAATTTGAATGCTTGCTGTTTTCCAGCTTATCGCACTCCATGTCGCGACAGGAAGGCTAAGTTTTAGAGATAATTCCATAATCTACATTCCTCGACGACTCGGAGCCACAATTTTAAAATATCTTTCATGGGAAACTCGAAGTCATGGTCGTTCATAATAGAGAGAGAAAATAATTTATTTCGCTAACTCACTTACAATAATGGCTCTAGTCTATTGCATATTAAATGTACTATTATAACTTGGGGAAAGGCCTGAATTAAAAATAGTGCTCGGCACAATATATATATATATATATATATATTATATATATATATATATATATATAATATAAAACTCTTAAGAATTATTGGAATAGTATTTTTAAACCATTTTTTTCCATTTGGGGCATAATTATTAGTTAGTAATATTTTCTAATAATTCTGAAATAACATTTTGTTTTTTTCTCAGGAAAATGGAGCCGACAACAACCATCAACACCACCACCAACACCAACCCCCCCCCCGACACCACCACCGTCACCACCCGGTGCCTGAGGAGGCCATGGCCCTCAACAATCAGAGAAATGTTTGCTCCTCAGGCACCCCGTCACAGCGGAGAAAGAGATTCCATCACCTATCCATTCCGTTCCACAACACAAAGTTAAAAAAAGTTGAGTTAAAAAAAAAATATAATAAAAAATAATCCAAGAGATGTGGTATTCTCAACTGTACTCAACAACTTCTAAACAAACTCATGACACGACAATAACCACAGCAGAATTTTTTTTTTACTTTTATTTTATCGTTAAACATGGAGGATTGTACTACCCATCACGACACACACACACTCTGTATCAGAACACCCATTCTCCTCCCTACTGCGCTCTACATCGAAAAATGAGTTCTCCAGCACCCTCCAAAGAAAACCCTGCACGGTTTCTGGTGCGTTCTTCCATACGCATGAGGTAACAAGCTAGAACTATAAAATCGATTTTTTCATGACTACTTCAAGATAGAGACTTGCAAATGGTCTCAATCTCTTCGTTACAACAAACCGAATAAGAATATTGATGATGGAAATAACGAGAATATTCGACTTCATTGAAAAATTCAAGATGGCGGTCATCATTGACAGAAAGTTTTATATCGCGTGCTATTTAGTTATTGTGACAGATTTCGGATTGTTTTTGCCACCAAAGTGTTCAGAATTAACCAAACTAGAATGTTCGAGAGAATCGACTCATTTCGACCACTCTTTCCATGATTTATTCAACTTCTAAAACCTGAAACATACATTTTTTGGGGACAATATCTCACTTTTCACCCTGTACATGTATTCGCAGTAGACATACACTGATGTTATTGGTACAGTGCTCTAGTATATTTCTCAAGCTTCGAAATGACATCAGTTTGGAGGCTGGAGTCCATATTCCACGGCTGGAGCGTCATCGGAAAAATAAAGAAAAGTACTGTTTGCAGCGGAAAACACGCTTTTTCCACCAAATGCCAATCCCAACAATTAGAAAACTGTGTAACTCATGACTCCTTGAAGGTACAGACTCGGGAATGGTATCAATCTCTTTGTAATAATGTGTAGAAAGAGATTATCCATGATGACAATTTTAAAAATGTTTGTCATCATAAAAAAACAAGATGGTGGCAAAAATATGACGATTTTCAAGAAAACGTCTTTAATTCTAATAATGTCGATGATATCGGATCAACTCAGGCATCTGGAAGCTCCAAAATAATCATACTACAATATTCGAGAGATTTATCCATTTCCAACAACTTTTACTATGGTGAAAATAACTTTAAACTATTGAGATCAGTTTCTTGTCGCTATCTTGGATTTTTCTATGATGACAAACATTTTTGAGATTGCAATCATGGATAATCTAATTCCACACATCTTTATGAAGAGATTGATACCATTTTCATGTCTGTACCTTGAATGGTTCATGATTTACATGGTTTTCTAATTGTTCAGGTTTGGCATATGGTGAAAAAAGAGAGTGATTTTCGCTGCAAGTAGTAAGTTTTTCTCTTCTTCCAATGACGCTCCAGCCGTAGGAAATTGAGTTTCAGCCTTCAACTGCATGTCATTTTAAAGGTTAAGAAGTATTCTACAACAATGTGCTAATGATATTGGTGTTTGTTCACTTTGAATATATTTACAGGGTGAAAAATAAACTTCAGTTCCTAAAAATCTGATTTCAAGAGTTTGAAGTTATATTCACCAAAAAATGTATGTTTCAGGTTTTTGAAGTTGAATAAATCATGGAAAGAGTGGTCGAAATGAGTCGATTCTCTCGAACGTAATAGTTTGGTTAATTCTGAACATTTTGGTGGCAAAAACAATCCGAAATCTGTCACAATAACTAAATAGCACGCGATATAAAACTTTCTGTCAATGATGACCGCCATCTTGAATTTTTCAATGATGTCGAATATTTTCGTTATTTCCATAATCAATATTATTATTCGGTTTGTTGTGACGAAGAAATTGAGACCGTTTGCAAGTCTCTATCTTGAAGTAGTCATGAAAAAATCGACTTTATAGTTCTAGCTTGTTTTAGAGGATAATGTTATTGAAAAAAAATTGTAGAGGAAGGTTTCTAAAATATTTTTGTCTTGAAAAACGGTTGAATATCTTGAACGGTAATTGAAATACAAGCGATAAAGCAAATCACTGAACATTTTGGCGGCCATCTTGTTTCCGTGGTGTTTGCCTGTGATTTCTACGTATCATCATCACGATCCTCATTATGGTAGACCTAAGGAAGAAATTGAGACATCTTCCACGGCTGTTACCCAAAAATGACCACGGAGTGCCTTAATCCTGACATTTGCGCCCGGACTAACGTATGTCTTAGCCGCACCGGAGATTCTCGGCAACTAAAAGACTAGCTGAATATAAAAATGAATTTCAAAATGAAATAATTATTCCTTTTTCGACCAGTGAGGATAGAATGCAATAAAGCTGCCTTGCTCATAACTGAATGCAGAGCGGGAGCGTGCTTAACCCCCCAACTCACTGGTTAAATACCTCGCCTATGTTGTCTAAGGTCTTTATATTGCAAGCGTTACGCGAATTGTCCATATCTTCAGTTCTGATGGGAATATTGAAACATGAATTCATATCGATGGCTTCCTCATATTATTACCTAGTAGAGGACGGGTGACGAGTTCTTTTTTTGGAGAGGATAATAATTAACGTTTTTCTCAAATGACATGAGAAAACAGAGTTTTTTCAGTGGTTTTACCGGCTGGAATTATTAAACAGCTGCGAAAAGTTATATTTATTGAAAGAGAAATATCAGATAAAAGATATTGATAATAAAGATTGAAGAATAGATGAATATAGAATTGGTGCAAAGCTACATTACATTACGCTACTGACTCTGGCGCCGATTTATCAAAAATTTTGGTCAATTTTTCCGAGATGCCCGGGGGTTCCCTCCCAAGAAAAATAGGTCCGGGGGTCCTCTTTCGTCAAATTTTTGAAATTTCAGAATGCTTAGAAGAATTTTAGGCCTGATTTCACCATAACAGAAAACTGGATCTGAGAAGCAGTTGAAGCTAGACAGACCGTCGATTTCAAATGGGTTTTTTGTTGGTTTAGAATCAAATATCGCTCAAACGAGGTTGCTCATAGTATTAGTAAACCAGAAAACTCGGAACACAATACAATTTTTTTCAAATTCTGAGGCTTGTTCCACACGTATACATTTCCATTCATTTCGGTTTTTTGTTTTCTGTTCTTTCTCAGTCGACTCCAAGTGTGTGATTCGGTTTGAATTCGGTAGCCCCCCCAGTGGTTGACGCCTATGTTGACTGATACTGATATTACGTTAAATATAAATCTGAGTACACTTTTTAAAGTATTTCGGCTACTAATGGCATTTTCAAGTATTAGATTATATTTTTATTTACATTCAAAAGTAGCCCTAAAGAAAAAAGACAATGATATTACGTTATATGTTCTTATCTGATTGACAATATTTTTATGTGTTTTCAACTTGATTCGCGCATCCTTTTCTACAATGCAATTTCAATATGCAACATTTTCTCAATAATATAGGCTTGTTGAGATCGATGAGAAATGACTTTTGCAATAGCTACATTGAAATCATCAAGCTCCCTTCGCTTCAATTAAAACGCATTCTTGTATTATAATGTGGACTAGTGGACTAAGCAAGGTAAGTTTTGATCGAAGTAACCTCGCTCAGAGAAGTAACCTTCTCTCAAACGGGGCAGAGATTAATATTGTGCCCGCTGCATTGGGCAGTGCTCCAACTAGAGCTTAGAAAATTTGAATTATTTCTGGCTACAACACTTTTGTTACCACTACGTCATATTTTTCGGGCGATTCCTGACGTTTTATTGCCGTGAAAAAGGAAATCCCTCCCTCTAATAACATGGCAGTGTACAAGAGCTACGACCTCAAATTAACCATGCTTCAAAATTTATCAAAGTCAACTCATTAGCTACGCTCTTTTTCATCCAATTTGAATACCATACATGTTCATGACATTCTTTCAGCGCTGGGAAATGAATCACTGACAATGCAGATCAGTATTCAATCTGCAAAGCTGTTTTGCCTTTCTTATCCTAGCATTATTTGACTCAATTTTTATCAGCACTTCCATTATGTTTCTGATCCGTTTCTCTCTACAAAATAAATAACTGATTCCATTTACTCATTATCCATTCTAGAACTTCCCACTCTACTCACTTTTTTCGGATGTGTATATAATTATTATTCTCATGATGAATTTTTTTATGAACGAAAGTAATAAAGCTTATAATATTCACCATACTCACATTATCATGAACTGATCATCACGATCATCTTGAACAGAACTTTATAATCGCTTTCTAGACCTTCATTATTCTCTACGTTCAAATGATACAATAATTAGATAACCAATAGGCAAATTCCATTTTTATTATTCAATCACTATATTGATGTTTAAATTGATGTGGAACAACTCAATAATTCATCAGTTACAAGTTCCCAATTTACCGGCACTTGAAGTAATGTTCATTCCAATCAATTCCAACTCAGTTTCATTCATAACAAATAAAATCACATTTGAAACAAAAACAAGTACCATTCGATTGGGTATCTCATAATAAGTAAACAAATAGCCATTGAGGTGTTGATGTACATGATTGATTCTGGGGAGTGGTGGCGGAGAAATAATAATTAATGAGCTAGATTTTTCGACACATGATGAATTTATTGCATGAGGATTAATCTATAATTATAATTATAATGCACGTGGATGCTCCTGATGTCGTGAAAATGACTAGGTGAAAATCTGTAGTGTTATTCCACCACGATGTCACCAGTCTGCTTATATAGAAAAGACAGAAGAGAGTATGCGGAGCATGTGGTGACGCTCGCGGAATGTGAGGATGGGGAATTTGGCAATATATGCAGGAACATGTACAGCCTTTCCTGGCTGCGGGTGAATTCCGCCATACTTTATTCAACTTTGACTGCAGTCAATATAGCGGAATGATATACAGTTCAGGGTTGAGGGGACACCGTGGGGCTCATGCTCGTGTTAACGCAATATTTGATTCGTTCCGATAGTCGACCGAATTTGAGGGATATTGACGGTCCATCAGAGACACAATTGTGTCGGTTGTTGTGAATGGATAGAATGACACTGTAGAGTATAATGGAGCAGGTTTATTGGATACATTTCACTTATATAGCATGTTAATCAGCTTTTCTACTCCATATTGTTGTAGTTATTGTTTTATTGATTGTTCAATATCGTTATTGATAAGGTAATAAACATGATTATTGAGCTATCAGAGAATTATTTTTCTTATCGATTCATCTCTACAGGGCAACTTGTAGTCGTTTTTGATGGAATCAGATCTACTGTTTGACTTTCAAAGACGCGACCAGTTTCGAAAAATTATGCAAATATCAAGTGTCTAAAAATTATAGTATACATTCAAGGTTCAATTATACATAATACTATGCTTATTAATAACCTATACATTGCATGATTCATGAATCACGTGTGTTGTGGAGTTGGCTCACAAGTCCCAAGTCCGTTCAATTAATACTATTGCCATTTTAATAGTCTGTTTTCCTCTCAAGGAAATTGAGTTATTTCATTATATGATTGTGTTTCTTCTGGTAAATAGTGGACTGTATTTCGTTTATTAATCTCAGATCTAACCTTGTTTTCAACACGGAGACTGACAAACACATGAAACCAAAAACACTCACCTCAACAATTCTATCCCGCTATCACCATACCAAATTTGAGTGTTTAGGTAATAGGAAAGGGGAGCAAGAGAAAATAATATTGGGAATTTGGAAGGGAAAACACTCAAACCTGACAAAAAGCGATCGTAGATAGGCGGCCCTGTTCCACGCTTGCCCGTCTCAATGTTTCAAGGTCTCTTTCAATTTAAATATTTAGAAGAATGTGAAGTTAACTTTAAACCGCTGAAGACGTTTTTACATATCCCATTTGATATTAATTTGTAATGTACCTCTCACCCTCTCCTCAATGTCACATTTTCCATTTTCAATTACAAATTTATTGAAATTACTTGATTTTTTTATATTTGAAACATCTATATCAGGAGACGATTAAGGCCGAATACTAGTGATTATTTCGTTCCATTCATGTAGTGATGCAATTAATACAACAGTTATGCAATTTTGAAATAATTTAATTAATCATTTTGATTGAAATATGTCACGTTGAAATTGCAATTGTATTTGATTTACGATAATATCAGGAGTTGCATGAAAATCAGGAGGACGAGAGAGTTTAACAGCACAAAGGTGATTTGAGTTGTTGAAAGTAATAGTGCTTTTTCAATGTAAAATATGTTACGCTCGGTATGTATGCACTCCAACAACATCGATATCCATAAAATATGAAGCAAATCAGAATTTTCTGAGTGTACAATAATCAATATTCACTAACATTTTCCAATAATAACCATGAGATAAATCCTCATATTGGTTCGGAATCAAATCTAAAATGAAATGGGAAATCAAACTATTATCAACACATCTCATATCCAATATCAGGCTTTATTGAATCCATGTCAATACAAATTAGCATCTGCCTAAATTAAGAAATATCAAAAATATACTCAGAACTGGAGTATCTAGCTACTCGTTGTACGCTGAGGATGTGGCTCAGTGCCACGAGACGCGTCTGACAAGCGACAAAATCGTGAGAACTGCTGTAAAAGTGTAAGATAACAATACAGTTTATCATTATTAATATCAAAGTTTCAAGTAGGATGAAGACAAAAGAAGAAATATAAAAATATCATAGAGAATTTTCGCCACTTCATATGCTAGAAATTATAGCTACTTCAAAATAAAAACAGTACCTTTTTCCGTAAGTTCAGAACTCTATCAACATTATGTGATCCTTCCACTTTCAATTCTTATTTCGGAGAAACCATCAAATAGTATAAAACACATTCCCAGAACGCTTCCAATGCGAAGAATAAGAAATTATGCCCCCGAACCAAACTATTAGGGGTGCTTAAAATGACCTATTTTGTGAAATCAGCCAGAATGGAATCCATTGAAGATAATTTATGCGCATTATCATGACCACTTCTATTTGTTTAGCCCATTCACCAAGAAACGTTCGTTTTCTTTTCCAATCTCGATGCTATCCAACTTGGAGAGAAGAAGTACTCACTCACTCACTGCATCATCCTTAGAAAGGCACACTAGTGCTGAGTGTTCTCGTTCTCGATCACGACTTCAACCACCCTGTTGCCTGTTGCATTATTTATATTGGGTGTTTTTGAGAATCTTTTCTAGTCTTCTGACTCCATTAAAATTGATGAGATTCGACAGCCGGGTGAGCGATCGCCGCTCTCTGATTTCAGCGGCTAAGTGAAAAAATCATCACGCGCTGAATAATTTCCGGACATCAATTATCGTTTGCTTGACACATCGCATGAATCACTCATATGATTGGAGACAGAAGTTGATTAGCATTGTTAGTTTTTCCTGGGTAGATCACCAGGATGCCGAAACTGAAGCACTCCTAATGATTATGTTGGTAAAAAAGATTTCATTGAATATTTTGCAGTCTAAACTTTGATCGGATAATCTCTCCAATTGTCATACAGGTATCCTCTAATTCTTGATGAACAACTATGAAACTTCAAATTACCACTTCCCCTTAACAAAAGTATGGATCGTTGTTGTAAACAAAAAACTTGAAAAGCATTTTAGATTTTTTCTGTGTTAGTTATCGACTTTCGATCATAAAGAATCATATTTTCACAAGATAGAATACATGATGAACATAGTTAACTAGATATTGACAAGAGGCCTGCTAAAAAGTATATCAGAATATCATAGTTTTTAATAGTAGTCAGATGTTGTATTAACCTCTTCAAAGGTAAATGATTTTAACGGTGCTAAACTATTTACAATTAGCCTATAACAAGCTTTGTGAAACGAGTGAAGAAGATTTTGTGGATTATTTCATTTATTATCTAATACATTTTTGCTTCGAGACTATCTACACTCCACAACAGTTATTGCCAAAATTATTGTCTACGTTTCGTCTACTCTCTCCAACGCCATGATCATATCACCCCAGCCCACATTGCTAGTTCAACATTAAAGCTTCCCGATCAGAGGCTTTTTCGAATAGTCAAGCTTGTTAGAGATATCTTGATATACGGTAATCCGAACTATTTTAAAGATGATTTCAAATTTGTCTCTGAAGGTAGGAGGATAGATGCTACACATACTAGAACCGGAGAAAGTACTTTAAGGATACCCAATCATCGAACTACTATTTTCACAAAATCCTTCTTAGTCAGTGCCTGTCGTGCATGGAATGCACTTCCTGTTTCTATCAGGTCCATCGAGAGCCGAGCGAGCTTCATCCTAACTTTAAAAAAACATCTTTTGGAACAAATGACTGAAACTGTCCGGCCCTAGAACGATCACATGACATCCATCCCCCACCCATCCCACAAATACAAACCTTTAAACCATGTTATAGATATATATATTATATATATATATATATATTATATAAACTCATGTTATTTCAATTATCCACTGCATAATGCTGTATATTACTGAAAGTTGATAACCCTCATCTACTTTCAGCCTACTTCATTTTATTAATCAATTATTTGATCTTATCTACCTATATAATTATTTTACTCTATCAATTTTCTGTTTTTTTTCTCTTTAATATTCATATTGATTAAAACTTTTACAATATTTCCATTAATAATAAATCCTTAGTTTAAATAACGAAATTAACTTTTTGGTAGAGAGTTAGTGGGGAGGATATTTTTAATATTCTTTCCGAAGAATGGACATTGATATGTCCAAAGCTCCGCCAATTTATGTAGATGCATAACAATATGATTATTATCTATAGTTATTATATTACAAACTGCTTTTTCATATCATATACAGTTCAATAATTATTTTCTTAGTCTATATTATGTAAATTCATCTATAATTTTGCTGTATTGTAAGCTATTGTATATAAGTGTATAAGCCAGTATATATTGTAATCTACATAAATAAAGTACTCAATCAATCAATCAATCAATCAATCAACAGTGTCCTAGGAACAGATAGACCCACCTTTTGAAACATCAAATCAAATTTTTCGCCAAATTCATATAAATAGTTCACAAAACATGTGTAACGTATTAAAATCGGATGGGTAAACAAAATCCCTATATGAAAGAATTTTATAGGTCTGAAGTAGAATAATAGTCTAGCATCGCCAAATGCGATAACGTATTAGAAGATTAGATAATACCAGGTATCAAGGCTAAAGTTAGAACAGCCGAATAGAAATAGAAAGTTATTTGCTACTTATATAATATTATATTTAAAGTATTGAAAATTTGAGGTTAGGCTTAAAATACCCACTGATCGGCGACATAATGATCGATCAAGTCACATAACGTAAAATCTAGCCAGACACCTTGGCAGAAATTTATTGTAACTAAATGGTATGCAACTAGAGGAATTAAAAAAGCACATGGCTAATTGTAGTAGAGGGAGAAACAACTTATAAACATTATAAAAATATACTGCATGTAATAAATGTACTTAAATCACAAAATAAAAATAAATTAGAGTATTAAGGAAGTAGGAGGTTCATAGGCGCATGTATACTGTAGTAAATTTGCATGAACCAATCAAATTGTAGTAATCGATGGGCGGCAAATACCGGCAATAGTGAGCCAATTCAAATGTATTTATAAATATTTCTATAAATGATAAGATTTTGTAAATTTTTACTATTCAGTTTATGTATTGGATATGGCCCAAGAAAGTATAAAATATTAGACCTAAGATACAAGTAATAATTTAATAAATTGGCACGAACTATTTGAACCTTTAAATGGCATAGTACAAATTATTTAAATTTATGTAAATTTGCAAGTCGGAAATGAAAATTGTGAAAAGAAAAGTATAACCCACCCACTTGCCTGCCAGACACTACCAGGAAATGTCACCAAAATTTGTAGAGCACAAGACTCTTTATTGTATTGTACCTTTTAAAGACTTAAAGTTTAAATCTGATTATTAATTTTCTATAAGACTTTGTGATGCTGCATTGAAGCGAAAGTCATATAAATATTTATTTAATCCTTTGGAGGAGACGACTTCGGCCACCAACAATCCAGGACTACCAGGAATTTCGGATCGCCGCCAGCAACTTATAAAAATTCAGCACGTGAGTGATACATAGTCGAAATAAAATTGGGGCGCCCTCAGTGCTTCGAGTTAAATAAAAATAAAAGCTAGCTCGTCAGAAAGGTTTTAAATATTAAGAAATTAATACAAAAAACTTGCGCAAGTCTTAAAAGGGTATAAGAAATACTTTATTGAATAGGAATGAGTCAATTTATAAATCAAAAAGTACATCAATTAAAAGAATATTAAATTCTAAGCTTGTAATACTAACGTTCACCCAATCATTGATTTTATAATATAATTTGTAATAAAATAATGTAGCTATTGAGCTGAAGAATAGTGTACTGATCTGTGATATTTTATCTTGATATATTTATTCTTGTTTTTATTGTATATTTTGTTGCTCTATATATTTTCTATATTGATCTGACTTTAAAATTATTCGTTCAATATATGTATCAAATTTTTTACGGTGTACCATTCATTTTATTCCCCAATACCATAGAGTACAAATCTCATATATATCTGTTAATCATCAGTATTGAATTATTGGGAGAGTTACCACCCAATTTTATCAGTAATAGAATAAACTGGTTTTCACAGCCATATACTGTAATATTAATTAAAGCTCTGGAAATAATACTCTCCAGAAATTTCTATAAATTGTCCAAGCAGTAAATTGCAAGAGCTCCTGAATGAGCCTATTAAGACTTTAGCGAAATTGTATCCCAGAAAACCACGACCTGATTTTATAGAATTTAATTCTCATTCTCTACCGATTGAAGCCAAGCAGAGGCAAATCGTTATTCATTTAAAAATAACGTCATACATGGAAAACAAAATTCAGTTTCATACATTAGAATTTACTTACAAAAATAAAAAAGATTTTATTGAAACTAAATAATAATAAAATATATAATATTGGCGTTGCCAGCAAAACAAAGTTTGTGCACTAGCAACGAGCATTCAGTAAGCACTCCAATTTGAGAAAACTAGAAAAAAGTAACTGTAGAAACAAAAAATCAGCATACACTTTCAAAAAAGAAAAAGAAAAGCATGATAGTGGAGTAGTTCAGTAGCCTAATATTAAGACTTCAGACGGGTTTTTTTGCACAATCCCCGAGAAATAAGGAAAAATTTTTGCGCAAATCCCCCTCCCCCTCCCCCGTCCCCCTCTGCGCATGCGCAAACTCCCCCTCTCCTCCCCCTCTCCCTCTCCTTCTCCTTCTCCTTCTCCTTCTCCCTCTCCCTCTCCTCTCCCTCTCCTTCTCCCTCTCCTTCTCCTTCTCCCTCTCCCTCTCCCTCTCCCTCACCCTCTCCATCTCCTTCTCCCTCTCCCTCTCCCTCTCCTTCTCCCTCTCCCTCTCCTTATCTTATCTCCCCTCTCCCAGTGAGGACAAGGGGGTTGAAAAGAGATATATCCCTCTCTCTCAGTAAGGGAAAAAATAATTTCCCTTTGAGGGAAAAATTCTCTACTGTCAAATTAAAGTGAATCCATCTAATGCTATACTGTCAAATTAAAGTGAATACATCTTTATACTGAGTGAATCCATCTAATGCTATACTGTCAAATTATAGTGAATCCATATTTCTACTGACAGATTAAAGTGAATCCATCTAATGCTATACTGTCAAATTAAAGTGAATGCTAAATGAGTGAATCTGTATAATGTCCCTTTGAGGGAAAAATTCTCTACTGTCAAATTAAAGTGAATCCATCTTTATACTGTAAAATTATAAAGTGATTGGTTTGCTTTCCACCCGACAGTTAAGAAAAATATCACAAATTTATATTGAAATTTTCTATGTGCTGTACAAACCGCAGGCGTTGCTTTTTAAGTGTGCTCTCCGAGAATATCTATAGTAAATTTAGTATGAACAAGCATTCCAAAAATGGCTATAGATATCCTCAGACCTATATCACTTGGGGTATCAGCTCTATTGATGTCTTAACAGTGAGAGGTCAATGATCTAAGTTGATCTTTTACATTTTTTATCTGCAATGTCATACAAGCATTTCCAAAGTTCATCGGTATTTGTAACAATAGTTGAGAAATCATTTGCACTACAATAATGTAGATGACCTGTATCTAGTATGTCCAATAATTCAAAAATCTCAGATAAAATTGGAAAATGTACATTTTCTGTTTTTGTTAACGCTTGATCAACATCATCGCCTTGGAATCCTGTTGAAAATTTAATATTTTTTGCAATAGAATCAAATTCATTGAATGAAATTGACATCAAGAGGCGAGATAATTTTTTGAATTTAGCAAAGCTAAAACACTGCATGACCTCGATTATGTTATGAACAATAAAATTGATAAGGAAGGAATGTGCACTTAGCTGTAACAGAGTTGGCTCTGAGGGGGCGTATCTCTTGATAAGGTAGATTCCTTAGCTGTAACAGTTGTGTCTGAGGGGGCGTATCTCGCATCCTTACTCAATCAAGTCTACACTGATACTAAACCAAAATGTTCGAGGAAATGGAATTTGTTTACAACATTTCACTACAACAATACATCATAACTTCATCTTCAATTTTAATCAATTTATCTACAGACAAATTGTATGGACGGTAATAGCACAAATAGTCTTTTATATCGTTCAAATTAACTGTGCTTAGAAAAATAGCCTTTAATTGTTTCGCCAAACTATAATTTTCACTAGATGATTTCTGAATTGCACTTTCACACTCATCATACCAGTCTATGCAGTTTTTTAACCTCACTTCCAACTGGTGGTCAGCAGCTAACCACTTTGCCGGATCCATCGTTGTCGAGCGAATGGAGAAAACTATGTGTAGGCTGGCACTATTATAGAGTAATTAAACGGTCTTTCTTCATTAATAATTGTAGACAGACAACACGTGCGAGCTTTATGCAGTCTCAGTGCATGCAAGCAATAAACACACTGTAATTCCTTTCCGTTGTAGAAGAATCCATATCGTGCAAAGTTTCTTTTCTGAGCATTTGTATACATAGGCGCCAATTTCATACTTTGCATTCGATTGTTTTCGCACAAGAAATTATTTGTTTGATACATATTTTTAAACAGCAAAGAATTATAATGTTGGGCACTGTACAACGCACACCTTCCATCAGGTCTATACTTATGTATCTTACATGCATCATAACACCATGAAGTGGTGAAAAAGCTGAAATCGGGCTTGAGAAAGTCCTCCGGTATGCATTGTACGTTAGAATGCAATCTTCTCAAAAACTTTGCTTTCTCAGTTCCTTTTGTAAAAATTTTTTCATAACCTGCGAGGTATTCACGGATAATTGTCTCATTCCATTCCAAATCTCCATCTTCCCATTTTATTTTATGATAGTTACGTTCCAGCCATGTTACGTCGTTAAACAATTTTGTAGTCAATTCCATCTTTGGAAATGGTGATTTGAAATGAAATACAACATAATTATTGCTCTCATCGACAATAGCAAGTTCCTTTACAATAATTTGATTACAAGTTTGTTTAAACCAGTGAAGATCAACCGTAGCAATTTTCGTAGGTGTCTGCTTTTGCACTCCTTTCTGTTCCTCTTCTCGTTTCTGTTCCTCCACCTCTGGCGCCCCCTCCTCCTCCTCCTCCTCTCCCGACTTCTGGATTGGTGTACTACTCCTCCTTGGTTCATAATAGAAATTTGTTGATTCAATATCGTAAAGTAGCGACGACTGAGCTTTGTCCAAAATATCAGAATCAAGATCACACTGGATAGAGCGAGTTTGTGGCTTGTCCACCAAAATATCAGAACACAAAGAATAGGACATGATTCCTGTTCAAAGGTAAAACTGATAATGGCTTACATTTGGCGCAGTACACACCTTATATAACCTGCAGTGATGCACTCTATCAACAAATTACTGAACTTCTTTCACCATGCTCGTGAGTGGCGTGTACTCCATCACACGATCGCTAATTAAAACGCAATACGCGGAAGTATTTGCAGGTACTGCACTATTAAATTCCATTTCAATACGAACATCTGTCGATGATTTCAAATGACTTGGTTGGTGTGAACAATCTACAACAATCAGCGGTGTTGATTCACAAAACGTTTTAAAATCGATTTCTGTTCCGAGTTCGCTATTGATTGAATGATTATAATACGAGGGTGCGAAATCCAGGAACATCCGGTATAAAACTTCCTTCTTACCTAGCAGATTTTCGTATGGATAATACTCACTATTCAATATACTTTAACATTGTAAATATTACAGCTGTCAAAATTAGATATTGATTTTTTAATTTTATTCTTTCGATCAGTTTGAAATGCAATTATAATATATTTTGGAGTATCAAAATTCGATGTCGTGCGTACTGACCAAGAATGAACAAGTGAATTTTGCAAATTTGGTAATTCACAAATTTCCCAATGGCGGAAACTTAATTTCAGTGGAGTGTCGGCATCGAGCAGTCTCAAAAATTTCAATCGCACATGATCTTCTAAGTAATGTAGGGCATCCGCCATTGGAGCTTAGTAATTTTTACACTAACCTCTGTACCGGTTGCAGACTCGACGCAATTGAGGTCTGAGGGCGACCTCAATAATACAAGCTCTTGTTTCAAGTTTAAAATTATTCTTTGAAAATCTTCAAAAAATGGAAGGATTAATTTCAACGGCACACAGAAAGTGAATTTATTATCTGTTAGCTCATATCCTGCTCTGTCAAAACCAGCTAAATGATATGTGTTTTTATCAGATGCGTTCTTCACAAGAATAGCTTTAATTGTAGAAGTTAAACCAATTAATCTTGATTTGGAAATTTGTTGACCTGCTAATTCGTATCGTATTTCATCAAAAAGGTTGCCCACTATGTTACTGCTTAATTTATAGTCTGCCGCAATGGGCGCACCAGCCGGTTGAGTTGCCTCCCCTGCTACTGTAATCGCAGGCGCTGCCGGTTTTGTACAGCTCACCGTTCCCTCAATTAATATAAATGATTTGCAAGGTAAAGTGTACACATCCAATGAATTTATTCCAATTCGAGCTTCATCAGAGTTCTTTATCTCTTGTCCCGAATAAACTGTATGTGTATGAAACTGGAATTTGGTTATGTCATTATAAAACTGAAGCTCTGTCTCCACATCCAGAATATCACTAATTGCGGCCCCTCCTGACATGTCGCCAATTAACTATAAAACCTAATCTTTCCAAAGTTCTCGCACTTTTAGCTGATAACGCCCTATTGCTTTTACTAGATGTTGACGCTATCGCGACCTTTTCTCTAATGACTTGATTATGCGTACACGTACTACGTGTACGCGGGTTGAAAATAAGATATCCCATTACTTTTGTTTTTCACGTATGTGCAGTCTAATTGTAATTGTATCTCCGCGGAAATCAATAAACGATCCGTTCTGGTCTGTTACCTTTACATTAATAGTTTGAATTCGACGTGTATTCAAAGGTACATAAATAATTGGAGAGGGTACTTCATTTATTAAATAACCGCTAGGAACCTTTGGCAAAAATTCGTAGATTATATGTTTTTCTTTTCCGTTAAAGTAACTGCCACATGCTAAATTACATTCAACAAGAATACCATCAATGCTCGATATGTTAACCAGATGTTTGGAATAATGCCATTTATTTGCTTGTAAAACTACATTATCAAAACCTAGTATCTTAGCAATCGAATCAGAACGTGTTAAATCAATAGGCTTATCAGAATAAATTTCAATCTTCATAGTATTTGCATTTGCACGTATAATAAGTCTATTCTTCTTCTCATCATAGTTCAATTTATGCTTTATAGACTTTATAATATCCTCAAGCTCATATGCACCGGTATCCAACAAG
The DNA here is from genome assembly GCF_014356525.2 of Nilaparvata lugens. Taxonomy (NCBI): domain Eukaryota; kingdom Metazoa; phylum Arthropoda; class Insecta; order Hemiptera; family Delphacidae; genus Nilaparvata; species Nilaparvata lugens. The sequence goes on along the minus strand of NC_052504.1, from coordinate 43,408,913 downwards.
ATTAACTTATCACCATATTTGAAGCTAGAATTTGTTCCTTTGTTTACATTTGCTATACTATTGTAACTACAAAAATTAATCAGACCAATTTCCCATTCACTATTTTTGTCCAATTCTATAATTTCTTGTAAATGTTCGTAAAGGTTACTTGACTTTGATCTTAACGTTATAACGACCATCTTGTGTGTTCAACACAAACACTTAATTACAACTGATTTGCAAGAAACAATAACGTGAGATGACCACAAATATCACTATCTAATGGTTGCAGGTGATCCAAATTATAAAATATATTTACTCCATTTTCTTTTTTCCAATATTTGTCCAATTCGTATGGAGGTTGTAAATTTCCAATTGGATCAAAATACCATACATTACTTCCTACCTTCTTATATGCAATCCAGTGTGTCCCCGGTTGGCTGTGCTTGTCCAAATTCACGATCGCATTTTCGTTTTTTAGAATTTTTTTGGGTAATGCATCTAGCATATATATTCCTCTTAAACGAATTTGTAATAAGCTAGCCCAATCCATTAAATCATAGTTACTCAATTCTCCTTCAATATTCATGGTTTTTTCTTGCTCTTCTTTGACCTCTTCTTTGTTGTTCTACGTTTCTTAACTTGAGGGAATAAACTCACACCATATGATGATGGTGGGGGTGGGGGTGGAATTAAAAGTCGCCCACCACTAAGCGGGGGGTACGGCTTCAAATAATACCCTTTACCTGCTATATGTTGTTTCAACTGAGCTATAGCCTTGCGTCTAATATCATTACTATAACTTCTCCTCTCATTCTTCTTCTTCTTCTTCTTTCTCAAAGAACCACCAAAGTAATTTTTAGCTTTCATTACATTCGTAACAAGGTAACTGAGACCTCTCTCGGCTAGGGGAGTTTTCGGATTTTTAAAAATTTCCCACGCTGCGTTCGCTAGAATTCTGTCAGCTTTGGCTCGATTAGAATTATCACTATTTAGTGAATATGCTATATCGTGGGCCTTACAAGCCTGGTCAAGTTTGTTTATTCCAGGATCTCCACGTGCTAATCGCTTTTCAAGTTTGGTTCCTGGTCCGCAATACTGGTACCCAGGTGCTATGGGGATTTCAAAGGGTGTTACATCGATCAATTTATTTAAAATAGTTGAAGTAATACCTGTAGCAGCCCCTGCCGCCCCCTTAAGTACTTTCGCGGCCGAGCTTAAGAAGCCTCTCCCTCGTTTTCTTCCACTTTGCTTTCTCTTACATACCACCATTTTCATTACCTTTCAACTCAATGGTTGAACATTAACTAAAGTTAATTAATTAATCATTACACTAACTTAATCTAAAAGAAAAATGGAAATTTTCTATTAATTTGGAATAATACTTTGAATTCATCTATTCAGATTGCAAAATGCATTTCAAAAACAGATGGCCCCATGCGTTATCTCCTATTCTCGCTACTGCTTTTTCCTCTATTACGAAAGCCATGACAAAAATCAGTCGTGAGTTCCTTTTTAATCCTGCCTTCCTATACTGCCAGTTGAAGTGAATCCATATTATTCACTTTATATGTGGCTTGCACCCAACTCGAGCCCCCTGGCACGTTGCCGCTTTTTCCTCTATTACGAAAGCCATGACAAAAATCAGTCGTGAGTTCCTTTTTAATCCAGCCTTCCTATACTGCCAGTTGAAGTGAATCCATTCTGCTCCTCGGGACGGCCTTGTGAAGGTCGGGAGGGCGTTGCCCGGCCTTGAGTGAGTGAGCGACCGAGTGATGTCAGCTTGTGCGTACATCAAGCTATATATAAAAACACATTTTTAATTTCTTATCACTTAATGCAACTTGGAGAGTGATTGAGTGCACTTGTCTACACGTACTAGCTGCCGAGGAGGCCTATCACAATTGGCGAGCACTGCATACTCCACAGAGGTTTAGCTCGACGCTAACATTATTGATTGTAAGTAAAAATTTTTGTTACATTCTCATATTTTTGTGAAATAACACTAAATTGATTTTTATAATATATATTTAGTGTTACAGTTATTAAATATTTCATTGTTTTTCACAGCATTTTCTCACCTCACAACTCGGTCTCATAAGCAGTTGTGCTCTCGTGAAGGAACCTTACCTACATCGAGAAAATCATAGCCGAGGAGCTAAGCTGGAACAATACCTGAACCGAGTCGAGGAGCTGAGAGAAGCCTATCCGATTATTTCATTTCGTCAAATCAACACATGTAAGTTCATTTTTACTTAAATTTTCCTCTTCTCCGAGGACAATATTGTTCTCCATGTTAGATCCTTCAACAAGGAAGTAAGAGGAGCTCATTTTTCAAACATGAATCTTATCTTGACAGTGTTTTCTATCATCAATGAGACATTTTAATATTTAACCAACCAGTAGCAAAGTTGATGCATTTCATTTATTTACAATATTGCACACATACTTGATTTTGATCTTTCTTTGTCAATCTTGTTCTAAGCCTGTTTCATCTGAAGAATCTCGTAAAAAATTCCAGATAAGTTTATTTAATTGTTCTTTTGTTAAATGAGCATTGTTTTCTATTATAACCTTCTTAATTCTATTGATAGACTGTGTAATTATTGCCAGACTACAGTCCAAAACTTCTTTTCATCCCAATTTCATAAAATAAATTGTCCAAATAAAGGTTATGCACATGCGACTTTTCAATTCTTCACTAATTTCCACGTTGAAACAGAATACAAACACATGAAACAATTGATTTTGAATTTAGAAAGATTAAGATCCGAATTGACAAAAAACAAAATTCATTCTACTTAGCACTAAAAACTGTAAAATAAATATTAATTACTGTATTGTTCCTCATAAAACTAATGAATAAAGCCGATTAAGATCAATTAAAAAATGATAATCAATTAAGGTTCACCAGAGAGTTATGCAAAACTTTTGTTATAATTAGATTTATGAGAAGCAAACCAGCATAATTAATTTCTCACTATAATCCCTCTCATAAACCACGTACAGGGTATAATCTATAAAGTAAATAAATGAAGATCTTTGATATAATTCAATATATTATGTATATTTTGTAATTCAGTTTAATTAATGAGATACTATACTTACAAAGATTGGGCTATCAATGCGATCGTCACTCACCTATAAAAGAAAGAATGAAATTACAACACAAATAAACATTTTTTTTTTTTTTTTTTTACAAACAGCATTAAAAAATACATAACAATTTTGAATGTTTTTCAAGGCTCATTTTTGTTATTACATTGAATTCTATGCATACCTCTCTGTTTGTGATCATGAGGTTTACCAGCATGTAATTTTCCAGTTTACTCAAAGCTTGTAATTTTTCAATTGTCTGCCTACGATTTTATTTATTTATTCATTTATTTATTCGTTGATATAATTACAAATCATATGAATATGATCGGGTAGAACAACAGGCACAGCCCAAAACTATTCTGTTCCTTTAGATGAAATGTCCGAACATTTTTTCTAAAGGAACAGAATGGTATTCACTTAATTGATTAAAATGTCTATCTATAATGAATTGAACGCACAAATCTGAAGACTTTAACTCAGACTCGCACCAAACACATTATCCATCTCAGTACAGTAGCTTGATGTTGTATCAGCAAAGACAAGATCACTACTAACAGATTAGCTTGCTCTAGCTTATTATTATTATTATTATGAAAAGCACACTCTAGCGATAATTTATTGTACTTTATAATATAATATATATTTGGTTACAGTTATTAAATATTTCATTGTTTTTCACAGCATTTTCTCACCTCACTACTCGGTCTCATAAGCAGTTGTGCTCTCGTGAGGGAATCAATCATACCATAGGCCGCTATCTACACCTGTACCATAGACCGCTATCTACACCTGTAGCATAGGCCGCTATCTACACCTCTACACTCGAGGAGATTCACGCTGCATCAACACATGTAAGTACATTTTTACTTAAAGTTTTCTCCTCCGAGGACGATATTGTTCTCCGAGGACAGTGTTTGTCCTCGGAGGATAAAAAACCTTCTACATTATACTGCATGCTTGTGATTTTTTCGCTTCATCTATATGATGAGCGTCTTTTGTCTTAGACTCATCAGCATATAAACAAAACGGTGTATGCATTACTTTTTCAAATGGTTCAACGATAATATATTTACAAAACACACATTGTAGATAGTGATAGTTATGTAAGAAATAACCATTTCTTGCAAAATAGTCTGCTCTATCAGTTAATGGTTTGCAAATGTAACAATGTAGATGGTGTGGAGGTAGTTTTTTCAAACCACTCTCCTTGTACAGATAAATCTTCTGGCATATTAGTAAATGATAAATATCTTTCTTCATATAATCGTAGAATATTATTATCGTAATTCTCATCTTCAATTGTTATATTTCCTTTCCTTCTACAATTTGGGCTAAACTTTGCATGTTCGTTGGCTACAACATCATTTTGCTCCCAATCTCCTATACAAACTGAACAAAATACGCAGCGCACAATATCCGGTTCACTTGCGAATACAAAACCGTCTTTCGCCATATTTTCTGCCGACAAATTCTGACTAGTTTTTGTCCATTTTTTATCGAATGTTAATAATCTCAATCTTTCATGTAACATTATCTGTCCTTGTGATAACATCGTGAATGCCAATTCACAACTGATTGTGAATTACATTCCTTTACACATACTATTAATTGCCTATGCCATCCTGATCATTATTCTTTTGTTTTTTCAGTATCATGCCGAGGGAACGCAGACTTCGTGGGATCAATTCAAGCGCAGTTCGCCATCGCATCAGTTTTGAGGACGAGGATATTGACATTGAGAGTGTGCTTGAGAGGACGAAAACTCGAGTTTTCGAGATAATTAGGGAGCATGCGGCACGGTATGATGCAAATGTTAAGTGGTACATAGTGCTTAACGTTTTATTGTATAAATTAGTGGTGCTGGATGACAAGGTTGATGAGTCTGTTTCATCTCTAATAAATCTACATAGTTACTCCAACATAGCGCTAAACGTGCTTGAGAACTATGAAGATTTTAATGAGCATTTTTTCTTGGCTGTGAGAAAAATCCTCTCATCTTTCGAAAATTTCGTAAGACATGGGAGCGGATGGGTGTTGAAGAAAATTGAATCACTGGATGTGAACGTGATTAAATATAATCCAATATACACATCCAGTTACATTCAAACACCCCAGTTTTTGAAAAACAAAAAATGTATTATAAATGTCAAAAATCTTTCTGACGAAAAATGTTTTTTGTGGTCGGTCCTCGCATATTTCCATCAGAAACCAAGGAACTCGGACTTGACTGTAAAGTATTTGAGCAAGTTTGCTCACAGACTCAATATGCGAGGTGTAAATTTCCCGGTAACGACACGCGATATTAAGAAATTCGAAATACTCAATCCGGACATTGCAATTCACGTCATCGCGTATGACAACAAAAAATTTTTTCCCTACCGTACAAGCATTTTCCACACGCGTAAACACCAAATTAATCTTTTAATGTTGAAAGGTGATGCAGGAAAAACACATTATTGTTTAGTAAATACCGCGAATGGGAAAAACGGGCTATCGCGTCTTCTCTCCCACCTTTCAAAATGCCGCGGTCAAGTACACATTTGCAATTTTTGTTTTCACCGGTTCACATCAAACAAATCTATAAATGTAGACGGTAAAGCAAATTTGTTGAAACATGTGGAACTTTGTTCCAAGTTTGAATCTCAGCACGTTTCATATCCTAAACGCGGAGAGACAATTAAATTCAAGAAACTAGGCACGACGTTGAAGAAAAAGTACACTATTTACGCGGATTTAGAAACATACATTGTGAATATTGATAATGATGATGATGATGATTCCGATTCTGATGAAGTTACTCGTAGTTACACCAAGAAAACGGCGCGGCATATTCCTTGCGGGTATTGTTTCGTTGTTATAGATGTAAACGGAGAA